>NC_052501.1:10739254-11039254 GCF_016617805.1 Bactrocera tryoni | reverse complement strand
GAACTTGTTGTGATGTTTTAAGGCCTTATAATATATTTTTCTGACTTGTTCAAACTTTAGTTCCCAAACGTATTTTGGCGTTAATTTATATTGGATGAATTCATGAAGTATCAATAGTTTTCGAATGATCTTTAGTTGTTTCAGTTCGTTGACTTCTAATCTTGCGTGAAATATCACCGAGGGCTTTCAAACATTTTATGAATAAGTAAAATATTTGATTTTAAGGCACGATCTCTGTTTACTTATCTCAATTGCTAAAATTAAGCCAATTTTGGAAGCACCAAGTATTTAATGTGAACCTATTACTTTAAAAATTCTAAAAGTTATAACATAAAACTTGGCATTTAGTAGGATTTATTTCATTATTCATTTTTAAAACAAATCAGGAACTACTTTTTTATTAACTCATTCATGCTTTAAGGGTATAAGACCCCTAAGACCACTTTTGTTGCCCAGTAAACTACTTCGCTGTAATTTTGAAATTTTTCCATCCTAAGTATATATGTACTGGAAAGAATAAATATAAATAGACATAAAGAAAAAAGCCAGCGCGTGTTTAAGTAAACCCAATACGCACACCTCTAGTTCACCACCTCTCCTACAAAATAAATATGTATGTATAAGCTCAGTTGTGTGGGGGCACGATTGGCAACGATATCGTAAACAAGATAACGAGAAACAAATTCTGTCACAATGTACATACTTCTATACAATTTCCATATTATATATTCATACGAATGTATTGGTACATGAGGCTACTTTGCTAATTCATCGTATGTGCATATAATATATGTATATCGTCACCTAAAATGTAAAACAATGTATCATCAAAAACATCGAAGTTAAGTTTTTTATGGCTTACGATTCACTACATCATATTACATATGTATACATAGCATAAAAGTTTCAGCTACCGCTCTCAGATATAACCAATATATAACCATTTTATAACCAAAACCCAAATTTTGTTTCAATACGAGTGGTTTCCATTATATCCTTTTTCCTTCGCCTGTAAACTTATGAAAAGTGATGTTATGTTATTTTGCATTTTAGGTGACGATATATGTACATATATGAGTTTATGTGTTTACAAGTATATGCGTTTATAAGCAGCCACTAGTTACACATGCTTTGCCGGCTACTCTCACCTAGAGAACACAAATAATGGGAGAGCGCCAATTGTATTATATGAGCATACACATCTTCATGTGTAGGATAGCCAACTTGTTATAAAATGGGATGTGATTGTGGGGTTTGGGTGTTTAAAATAGATATATTGGGACTAATATTTTTTCAAGTGGAGTGAATTATTGGTATGATATTAAATTAATTTCGTACAAATTGAGCTCAGAAAAAAATTTTTAAATATTAATTTAAAAAAACAAAGTTTAAAGTAATACTATTTGTCAAAATTTTTAAAATTATTCAAAAAAAAACATATGAATAATAATTAAATTAAATTAAATATATTTTTATATTAATATCATTATTAATACTAACATTATTGTTATTGTGATAAACTGTTTTTCTGGTTTTCATATTAATTTGGAAAGAATTAAGTTTCTACAGATATATGTACATATGGGGTATTCCATACCAAATCGACCACTCATTTTTGAAAATTTGACAATTTTTTTTAAATAAATAAAAAAAAATATAAAAAACTCGGCCCACTCCTGGAATAGCAGGGATAGTTGTGAAATTAATTGAAGTTTTGGCTAACTTTCAAAAAATGGCGAACTTCCAAGAAATGACGATTTTACTTAAAAAAAACCGATTATTTTATATAATTGATCGTGTTAAACTTTTTTCGTTTATTTTTTCGAAAATTTAATTCCAAAACAAAAATTTAAAAAAAAGGTCCCCAAAAGTCAATTTCTACAAAAGTTATGGCTATTTGAAAATAAAAAAGCCTTTTTTTGAAAAATGCATAACTTTTTTTGAAGTTGGACAAAAAATTTTGAAAAAATTCTCAAAAATATTTTTCAAATGGTAGAAAAGGATGGATAAGTTTCAGCAAAATCTAAAGGGGTCGGGTTCAAAAGTGGTCGATTTGGTATGGAATACCCCATATACAACTAAGATATTATGCAAAAATATTGTGTACAATTTTTATTTATTCTATTATTAAATTTTTTGTTTTGTGCTTGGTAAATATCATCAACTATATACATATTTATTATTTATTAAAACACTATATTCGAAGTACAATAGACAAAAAATGAGAAGGGAGAGAAAGTAAATGTGTAAACGCTCTTTTTGCACACACATACATTTATATACGTGGAGCAATGTGTTATCGGGCCCATGACATTGACATTTTGATGCCAAACTTGTTCTCGAATTCGCAGCGTGTTTTTTCACCACATATAAATATATGTATATAGAACAGCCAACTAGTCAATTTTTTCTGAGAGTAACGCATGAGTAAAACGCGCTCTTTGTCTCTCTTATGTGTTATCAATTTACTGTTTATTTGTAAACACATTTATTTGCCTTTCATTTAATTAAATTAGAAGCGTTTCTCTATCGAATCATCATATTTGCTGAAAAGCTCGCCATAGTTTGTGATACCCTTTAACGCTTTATTTACATACTTAGGTACTCATGTACATATTAATTTTCTTCGTATATTCAATATTTGTTTATGTTGTTGTTAGAACTTAACGCGCGTGCAGTTGTTTTTGTTATTATCTAGAGTAGATCAGCGCGCACTGATTAAAAATATTGATAACTGTAAGTAATTGCTTAGGGTGGGTAAACATACTAATTTGCTTGGCTATGGTTTTAACATTTTTTTTTATAATTTATTTCCTCTGCTAGCAATTATATACCCCACAAAATATTTAAAATTTCAATTTAGTTTTGCTCCTTTCTTCTTTTGAAAGTGAAATGAAATAAATGACCAATATTTTTATATTAGTAGGAAAATGAATATCCAGTTTCGAGTCTACGTCCGACTGCGTCTTGAAAGACATCGCCTCAGTTCATGGCTGTACATAAATGATGATCCATTCGAGATTCTTTAATGAAACACAGAAACTTCAAACTTAACTTGGAATGTTTATTAGCATTCGACAGAACATTCTTTGGTTTTTATTTTTTAAAGATTATCGGTTTCACATATTGACCGCGGATACGTCTCAAATGGTTCATCGGTAAAATTAAATTTTCGATGACTAGTTTGAGCATTTCGATTGGTAACTGACGAACGATACGCGTAATTTTTTGCTCCAAAGCACTGAATCGAAGCGGGATTGTCCGCATAGACCTTAGAGTTTACATAACGTCTAACGGTGTGATATCACACGGCCTTGGTGGCAAATCCACCGGCTCAAAACGTGATATTATATGCTCATCGAAGTATTCTCTCAATATGGGAAGTGCTGCCTTGTTGAAATCAAAAATCGCCGAGATCACGAGCTTCAATTTCTGGCATCAAATAGTCGACTATTATGGCGTGATAACGGTCATCATTGATGGTTACCTTCTCACCGGCATTATTTCTTAGGAGATATGGTTCGATGAATACACAAACCACACCAAACCGTTGTTTTTTCTGGATGAAACGGCAGCTCTTGATTCAAGTCTTTAGGTTGCTCTTCGTGTCAAAAGCGGTAATCTTGCGTTTACAAACCCATTGAGCCAGAAATAGGCCTCATCGATGAAAAAAATTAGGCTCGAAACCGTCGGATTTTCTTGGACTTTTCAAGAAGCCATAGAGCAAAGCGGTGACGTTTGGGAATATCGGATGGATTCAGTTCTTGCACAAGCTGTAATTTGTTCGCTTTCAGTTTAAGATCTCAACGTAAAATGCACAAGGTCATTTGTCAGTCCGAGTGGCTGCGAACGGCGCTGAAACGACTATCCACGGTCTTCGTGGAGCTAGTCTAAGCTGCGGCTGCTATATTTTGGCACTCGACGTAGGCTATTCGATCACAATATTATCCAATAATGAATGTTGGGTCTCAAGATGGGTGATGGTGTTGCGAGCACGCTTAGTAGGCTGATTTTATTCATCATAAGTTGAGCGAAGCGCGCGAAACTCATTCTTTACATTTTAATAAAAAAATTAAATGATTTGTAAACGTTGTTCAGGCGTAAATCTTTCCATGATAAAATATCAAACAATACTGAAAAAAAGTAATATGACAGCCTGGCATACATATGTACATATATACTGAAACCCACTTGATGGAGCATAAGTCTACAAATAAAATCTAATTTCCAAGCTAAAAAAAATATTTTGAATTATTGCAGAATATTTATAATCCTTAACTTTTTTTCTTAAGATTAAATTTCTATTATGCCCGTGTTTACTGAAAAGACGTAAAAAGCTATTAATATAATACTGTATAAAACACAAAAAATGTATTGCCTTCAAACTTCCTTCCTTAAAGTATATTAAAATTTTTATTAAAAAATTATAAAAAAAAAAATAAAATAAAATAAAATAATACGGCAATCTTTATTTGCTGAGCGAAACTCCAAATCGAATTAAAGCTATTAATATATTAAAGATAATGTCAAGATCCCGTCAAAATATGCACTTTATTCAAAACTAAATAGCAAAACTTCAAGCAAATGCTTTGAACTCAAACAACTTAGTACCTAATTGTTATTATAACGAAGGGTTCAAAGGAACAGCGCGCACGTAACTAGCCGTATGTATATAAAGTTCTCTGTAAAGCTGCTATTACTACTGTTACATAAAATTTACTGACATTTCTTCAAATATGTATTTCAACATGTTTATATTCCCACTTTACTTAATTAAATAATATAACAAGCAATTGCCAACAATCTTCAAATATTTATTTATTAAGTCACATCACGCGAAATTCTATTATTGCACGGCTACTTGTGTACATTGATACTATTTACATTTACAATTACATAATTCTGGTATACATAAGACATTTTTACAAAAACAAATTAACATTAACTTTTGTAAACCATTGAAATATTGAATTTGTAACACGAAATAATTCTTTATACATACATACATACTTTAATTAAGAGCAATGAAATAAAAAACAAAAGAAAAAACAAATAAAAATAAAGTTCGATTTAAAATATTTTGGTAATTTCATTTCGCCATATAACCTACGTATACGTAAACGCCTAAGACACAGTGTCTCGAAACCAGGCAGCTGATCGGTCTCTCACAACAGTGTACTGGCATTTTGAAATAAATAGAGAAGTTTATGGCCTGAATGTGTATATTATAGATTAGCGTGCTATTTCTTTGACTTTAGGTTAGTTTTTCTGATATGCGGACTCTATACAAACACATATATCGACTTCAAACCCATTTTAATAGAAAATTTGTCTAAATCATAGGATGTTATGTGTACAAAATTGTTTTTATCCAATCGAAGAAAATTATTGGATTCATATCGGCATAAGGGGTTACATGGGTTTACGGGTTTTAAAATCGAATTTTTTGTTGCCTTATTCTACACCACCTCTTGAAAATTGTCCCATATTTTCAAATTGATCTGACTAATAATTTCGGAGATACAGCCTCGAGAACTATTGCGCGGTCTTTAAACACATTTTTCGGTGGGTAAGATTTCTCGAGAACAACTCAATCGATCTGCGTGAAATTTTACACAGGTGTTTAAGATACAATTTTTAAAGACTTGGACAAAGAATTTTTTTTCGATTGCAACTATTCGAAAAAAAAATTCGCGAATTCTTCACTGAAATATTTATTTCTTTGTTAAAATGGATGTCAATAATCCAACTGTCAGATTTTTTCCTTCGTCCAAGTTCTATGTTAAGGTTTTAACTAAAACACGTATATTTTCACTTTAGATGATCCTGATGTAGCCTTCCAATGTTAGACTCATACCAAAACGTGAATCTTTTGCAGAAAGCGACGTCAATTAGAGGTCGCAAAAGAGATAGCTAAGAACTAGAATTCATCAAACACATCATCACTGTTCAAGAGACTAGGCTTAATGAATATGACGTTCAAACTGGCATACAATTTGGCGATTGACGTTCCCAAAATTAAGTGAAGGCAAAGAAAAACCGGTCAAAGTTGGTCAAAAATCAAGGAGATGCTCTTCGTTTTGTTTGATTACTGCGGTGTGTGTCGCCATGAATTCGTTCCAACACATCAAATTCTCAATAAGGAATAGTATTTAGATATTCTGACGCATCTGCGTGAAGCAGCTCATCGGAAGCGACCAGATTTGTGGCCAGAAATATCGAACATTTTTCATCTCAATAATACGCCCCTGATTATGACTAACGTTTTGGTCAAACACGAAACGAGAATCATCATTGAACCACCGTAGATCTGGCTCCATGCAATTTTTTTTGTTTTCTGAAAAATCAGCTCCGGGAAATGCGCTATACATCCATTGAAGCTATTCTCTGAAGGCACTGAAGGCCATTTCAGCCGAGGCTTATAACAGTGTATGGACGACACCGGAATTGACACGGATTTTATCCGACCAAGAGCTGTTTTTTCTGCGATTTAATAAATACTAAAAAAAAAAACATTGTCAGGAAAGTTGGATAAACTGTTGAATTGACTACTTGTATTGGCTCAAAAGAAGCATATTTTAAAGGCGGTAAAAAATATGTGTATTGAATTAAGTGAAAATGTATATTTTTTTTCAATCAGACAAATTGGTCAGAAGGTATTCCTATTTTGGAAAAATCCCATCTGCTCGGTCTTTAGTAACCAAAATATTCTAAGAAAATTAGAATATTTGTTTCTTTATTTTTAAGTTATTATCATTATTTTATGCCTTATATGCCTTTTCAAAGGTACAATGCGCATCGATCTGAATTCAAGTATCAGCAGTTATCAAACTTATGAAACTATGAGATTTGGTAAAATTAGCGTTAATCACTCCAACCAAAGCATCCCTGGCATTAGAGCTGATTGCTTCCAATTTAATGAAAACAAGCCATGTAGCCCCACTTATTAACCTAACATTAAGTAGAAGCGACAGTTTATTTTGATATCATCTAATAATTTAGTGTAGTGTTTAAATTGATAACAACAACAAGTTACTAGACGAAGCAGCGTAGTAAGTATAGCAGCTAGTCAATCTTACTTACTCACGTATGGTCAGATATTTGTATGTATCTCATATAAAATATGAATTACATATTACTTAACATAAATTTGTGAATGAATTTTCGCTACTAAGCCGCTCTCTTCTCATCACAGTCAGTCGGTCAGCTATTTTTTGATTGCACGAAATGCCAAAGGCATAAACCAGAACAGTAATTATAACGAGCGCAATTTTCACGCACCAAAATAACGAGTAACTGCGTTAAAAAATTGGAATAAAAATGAATGAAAACACCGTAATAATATAAAAAATACTTTGACACTCGACGACGTGCGTAATTTGTAAATACGAGCCGCACTTGCAGTATACCACGGCATGTGTGCCCATGTGTTGCTGTGTGGGAATTGCATATGCTGAATTCAACATTGCATAACGGAGGCTTGGTCATATGTGTACCAAAAATATATACAGGAAAAATTATAAAAAAATATTCTATTTAATTAGTACAACAACATATAAATACACTGCAATTTTATACGAGCAAAAAATGAACATGAACCAGTGTTAAAACATAAAAACGCAGAAAGAAACAGAGCAGTGAAAAATAGCTATTTTCTGACAAAGCCAAAGATTAGATTTTCAGATTAATAAGGATTTTTTTTTAAATGAACTATAAAATGTAAAATTGCTTCAATATAATAAAATTTTAATCGATATTATCTTTTATACGTTTTGTTTAAAAAAAAATCGTATTTGACTTTTTTGTAGAGCATTCAATTTCCTACAAAACTTACATATGAAATGAAATATTTTTTTAAGTAGTTGTGAGCGGGATATAAATTTTTCTAAGTTTTTAATTAGAGAACACAGAAAAGGCGGAGAACCTTCCCGTCACAATTAAGTCTTCATATTAGGAGATATTTTCTTATAGATGTCTAATCTATTTTTTGGAGTATTAAGCGAAAAAAACATATTCCTTTCCTTTCTCATCTAATGCATAGTCTGGTTAGATATTTGCTGATATACTAACAATACAAGAAGCAACTACAAAGTCTGTTAATAGGAGCATAATAGATATTTACCGGAAGCGCTACAAAAGATTTTTAAAATAAAGCAAAAACGGCTTGGGATATCAATGAAATTTTTTATTTCTGAAGAAGTACATTCGAGGCCATTATGTATTGAACTGCAGTCGCTGAATACAATTTTCCGCGGTTTTCAAGCATAAATCAGACGATACTGCTTCAATTTAACATTCGATATACGTAGGAATCGACGCTGGACTACAGACAATAGTCTAACAGCGTCAAATCGGACGACCGACGCAGTAAATTGACCGGGCCATTTCGTGAGATAACACGTTCACCAAACTTGGTTTGCAATAAATCGATTATGACATTCGCTGTGTGGCTTGTAGCACCGTCCTGTTGGAACCACATATTCTCCAAGTCAAAAGTTCAATTCGGGTCAAAAATATTCGGTTAACATTGAGCGGTAGCGATTCCCATTCACAGTAATGTTCCGGTCTTGATCATCACGTAAGAAGTACGGCCCAATGACGCCGCCGGCCCATAAACCGCACCTAACCATAATTTATTTGGTGAGCTATTCAGTGAGAAATGAGCCTCATCGCTGAACATAATTTTTCGATGAAAATCAGGATCATTTTCAAGTTGTTGCTCAACCCCATTCACGTACACACGACGATTCTGGTGGTCAAGCGGCTTCAATTCTTGCGTCAATTTGATCTTGTTAAGATGTAAGCCAAAATCTTTTCGCAAAATTCACCACAACGACGTCGCAGAGATGTCCAACGCTTGAGAATGACGTGTGAGAGACTGATTTGGGTCTTCCTCAATTGTTCCGCTAACGGCAGCAATATTCTCGACACTACTGACACTTCTTTGCCTTAGTCGGACGGGAACACTGTGTCTGTAGATTTTTCTACTAGACGCTCCATTTTTGATCTGACAGGACGATTAGGACGACCATAAATTGGACGTAGCCCTCCTAAAGTTCAGTCCGTTGGCACAGAATTTCGGTAGTAAATTTTAAGAATTTCGATGAAAAAATATGGTATTGTTTGTTTATAGTGTCCTTATTGAAAACCCCGTTACTTAATAATTTAATAATAATTAGTTCCCAGATTTTGATATATCGATCTGAGCTCATTTGTCAGAACCGCCGATACATAGTAGGACTAATACAGAACGTCGCTGCTGCCAAAGAAAATAACGATCAAATTCAAGTCCTTGTATGGACAACCTTTTTATTTAACAATATATTGTTTATTCTAAAAACAATCGTACTATTTTTTATCTCTTTAAAACACTATTAATGGCTTTAGTTATATTTAAATAACTTTTCATAATCCCTTCAACACCAAAGGTTGTTACACAACCGCCCCACAAGTTCATTGTTCCACCCTGATTGTGCCGCACCTTTGAACTTTTTAATTTAAATTGGCTTTGGTCGAGAAAAAAAAACAAAAATCTGCACCCGTTTTAATTAACAAGCTTACATAATCTTTAGGTCAACCCATTTCTCGAAACTATTTCACTTATTAAAAGTAAAATTTGCAATGACAGCTGAGACGAATCAATGTTTATTTACGAGCTTTTCTCACCGATCCTCTTTACATAAGGAGTGCAACTAAATCAAAACAAGCACAAATACATACAACCAAATAAGAAAAGAGACAAAAATAAATATGTTTATAAACACAAGAGTAAACTTGGAATCAATTCATTCAACTAAACTGGAGCGTATTTCGAACGAAGTCAACATGTTGACACACCGGTCAGCCGCTGACGAGGCAGCCAGCGCAGCATTCGCAATGTTTTTGACACGAAAAGCAACAACAAGCTGAGATGACACAGATAATAATAATAACGGTGAAATAATGCAATATTTTCGCCTTACTTATTTGTACTGAATATTGCAACAGTGAGTCGTGTTGCGCATTCGGTGAGCATGAAATGTCTTTGGAAAAATCAAAAAAGCTAAATTGCTTATAGGCCACATAAGAAAGCATTGAAAGATTTCGAAATGTTATTTTGTTAGGAAATTATAAATTATCAAAAGAGTTTTAATTAAAACCAAAACAAAAATCTAAAACTAGGATCGAAAAAAGCGCAAAATATTATTTAGAAACAAACTATTGGCTCTGATCTTTTGAGACTATTTCTTTATTTTCAGGTGAACAAATAAATAGTCTTTGCATAAAAACTCCGAAACAAAAAAAATTATTTAAATATTTTTCTCTTCCAAACAGCTTAAAAAGGCATGATTTCATCTGAAAAGGTATGTTAAAGCAAAGTTTGAAACTCTGACTAGAAAACTGTATTTCTTTTGAAGGACAAGAGGAACCAGCTATTCTAACCAATTTTTCAGAAAACTAGGCTTCAAATAGAAACGCAATGTTTTGGATTAAAGAGCCCTTGAAATACCAAAAAACTTATTCAATAACCTTGGCAAGCTAAAACAAATTTTTTCAGAGACGATAAAAAAGTTCTTTACATTTGCGAGCCTTATTTTAAAACTGGAAAAAAAAATTAAATTTTTACTATCTATGCGCTAGCATTATTTATATTCGTGCGGTTTGCCAAGAGAAGGCGGAACTTAATTACTAGTTCTTAATTGTTTCAACGTGCGTTGGAAAAGACACGAGTTCTTTTACTCCACTAATTAAATATTAAGGAAATCTCAACCGAAAGCCATCGCATTTTGGTAGAAGTTTAATGTGAACATACTCTAGCTGAGCGAAAAAACAAAATTCCTGGTGATTTTGGCTTGGAAAACGAAGAACGTCCTGAACGCTAAAAACAAGTTTGAAGATAAGAAATAAGATAAGAAAGCTTTAACCGATGGAAATTGTGGTCAATCGGGAAAAGATCGCATGTTTTAGCTAAAACCTTAACTTAGAACTTGGACGAAAAAAAGAACTGAAAATTAGATTATTTTAAGATTTGAGTGGGACACAGGTGCACAAACTAGAACATTTAAGACAAAATTCTAGAGGTATTTCAAATTTAGAAAGACAATAAAAAATTGATCCTTTTAAGCCCGTATACCCATATCTTCTTCTTTACTGGCCTAAACACCGCAGCGCGCCAGTCGTTTATTTTTTTCGCTACGTGGCGCAAATTGGATATTCCAAGTGAAGCCAGGTCCTTCTCCACCCGTTCCTTCCAAAGGAGTGGAGGTCTTCCTCTTCCTCTGCTTCCCCCGGCGGCAATATTCGCCGTGGCCAACACGCAAAGGACCATAAATCTTTCACAGAACCTTTCTCTCGAAAACTCTCAACGTCAACTCATCAGTTGTTGTCATCGTCCAAGCCTTTGTATAAGAAATAATTTGGAAAGGAAAAATTTGCTATAGAATCAAGCTTTTGGTATGTACGAGAAGTATTTGGGTAGTACATTTTGCAATCGAAAATATGTAACTTTATTAAAATTTTATTTGATTTCTCTGTTTGAAATGTAGATACTGGGTTATATAATTTCTATGAGAATATAAGCAATATCCTTTGTTTTATGATGGGATCCAAGCTTTAAGCTTTCAAGCTTCATCGAATCCAGGACACAGCATGCTAAATTCAAATATTGTAAAAAGATATGTAAATCTACAGTTAAATAGCCTGCAATGGATGGAAGAAGAGGGATCTATGACATGGTATTGCATAAAGCAATATTGCATTGAATTTTCTTCTTTTTTGAGATTAAATTCGTTAACCATATTTCAAACTAACGAAAACATTTCAAAAACTATAAATATAAATTGAAATTTGAATATTTAGAATACGTATTAAATTCCAGTTCCATAGTTTATCCAAAAGAAGAAATAAGAAAAATTTTAAAAAGCGAGAAAGAAAATTAAAAATTCTTTCTCACATTAAATAATAAAATTTTAAATTTCCCACAAAAGTCAGATAATCAATCACTTCTTGTCTCACAAAGCACACACAATTACTAAATAATGCATTGAAGGCATATATGAATCGCTTACACCAAATGATTGGCAGGGAAAAGAAATTATCAGTCACTTTCAAAAGAAGAGCGGAGAAGTTGAGCGAATAATAAATAGGAAAAGATTCACTAAAAGCAAAGCCAGCGCTGAGAAAATTGTATGCAAAAACGATTTCTATACTCGAACTCTGAGTCTTTTACTCAGACTTCAAACTTCACACATAAATCAAGCGTTAATGGGTTTTTAATATTGTCAAGCAGTCATTGGCAAACCGTTGCAGTTTGTCAATAAATTTTCGGTGAAATGTAAAACGATTCAAAGCCAAATAATGAAAGACTTGTGAAGCATAGACGGAAGTACGCGCTTCACACACTTTAATTCAAATGTCAGCAGCAGCAGACAATACAAAGCAGCGCTGCGGCGAAACAAAAGACTTAAACAGCGAACTTTACGTTGAGGGAAGCGCTTCTCAACGAATTTAATTTAAATGATAATTAAACCGCATGTAAAACACTGACACTATAAATCTAATCAATGATGTAGAGTACAACAACACAACGCACTTGGCTAAGGCAGCAACAAAAGCAAGTGGTTAATTTAAAGGCACTAAGCACGCGCTGTGAAATTGATTTCTATTGGATTTTCGCTTGCTTTCACAAAGGCAAAAATCGTTAAACTATTTAAAATACACAGCTATACTAATTTTGTTGTTGTATCTACTTTTGTTTTTTGGCATTACTTATTAGCATTTTTATTACTTAAAGCAAACAATCGCACACATATAAATACGTATGTATATTTGCTGAAGTAAAAGGGTTGCTGACCTACGTTAATATCGCATAAACACACTAATTTACACACAGTTCAACTTTTTTTGTCGTTTTTCCTTATTTTAAAATAGCAGTGAAATAAAAAAATTAAAAAAATATTATAAAAAATCCGAAATTTCGCTTTCTGCTATTTTGTTTTCTCCTCACTTGCCACCACTTAACACTTTTTAATGAACGTAATCGATTTTGCTTTTTTGTCTTGTCTTCAAATCTATCAGCCAATTTGACTTACATATTTCTGCGTAGCAATTTCTGCGACAGCTGCACGCAGTCCAGTCTAGTCCAGTCCAGTTTTTATTGCTTTCGTTTTCTACCGTCCTCTCTTTTACTCTGTCACATACACTTGACTCATATGCTTGTCATAGCTTGGCTTTTTTTACCAAACGTCCAATCGCCCGTTATCCACTTTAAATCACATGCAAAATGTGTGTCTGTGTGTTTGTGTGCCATTGCGTCGACTGCATTTATTTCCACTTGTCATGCGTGTCAAATTTTATTTCCTTGTTAGCTTTCAAACACACTCCTTTTCCATTTATTTTGGCGGTGAAATGATGTGCAAATAATTTATGTGAAATTAATTTAAAATGCGATAAATCACATTGCTGATTTGAAAAAAATTTCATATTTAAACTAACTACTTGACATTCAGTAGACTAATTTGACGATATTTGGCGGCGATTAAGCTACTGCTTTACACAAAAACTTATATGGCGATCTGCAATCATGACACTGAATTATAAGGGGCATGAGAGTTGATAGGGAATAATTATCCAGTACAAACAAGTTCATACAGTTTTCGTTGTTATTGGACTAAGGTTTCAACTCCTTGTTTTCTATGTCCATATCTATTCAATTGATATTTTCGTTCAAAAATTTAAATTGGGGTACTGAAAAAGAAAACATACTGAGACTCTTAGATACAAAATCGTCTGCTCTTGTTAGTACATGGGGTGTTGTTGTTGTTGTTGCTGTAACAGATAACTATCCCCGTTAAGATAGAAAGGATTACACAAGTTGTCATCGAGGTGGCTGTATCATGCGGAGTCTCATTTTCCGCTGGACATACATATGTTTGATATGTCAGGATCTAATCTAGATAAGTAGGAGTTTAATCTGCTACATTATTAAGAACAAACCCGTTTCCCACGGCAAAGCGAGCTCTTCGTCTCCAATGAGTGGTGGTTGACTCCAAGTACGCCATGCACCTGGAGGGAGTCGGTGAAGAAGTTAATGGCTCCAATGTAAATATCGGTAAGTGCTTGTCACAAGTTAGTTGCGTCCGAAGTCAGGTCGGCGTATTGTTTCATGTCGTCGACGTAGTTGAGGAATGATCGTTTGATACTCTTAGGAGGCGGTTCCGCTCAAGCAGGTAACTGCAGGGATGATTTCTGCGAAAGACCCCAGCAGGAACTGCTTGAAGTGGAGTTCATTATGCTCCTTAGCTGGGAACATACGGGCCTCATTATGCAGGTGTTCAATAGGAGACATCAAGAGGCATCCTGTCGTAATTCGGAGTGCAGTGTTCTAGCAAATCTGCGACCATATTTCGGAGATCTAACCCCGTTTAGATCGCTAAGTCTTAGTACATGAGTCGTCATACTCCAACTTTTCAGAAATATTCCTCGCGTTCCATCTTTTCCTTCGAGGTGGAAGGCAATTAATGTCTCACGCTCTAACTCGAATGTTTCAAACACTCATATAAATATGTTATCCACCATACATTAAATCAAAAACGACCCGGATTGACAAATAAATAATTTTTACGTTCCTTGATACATCGCTTTAAAAATAGGACGCCAATACAAGTATCCTCACGCTAAATCCAATACATTTGTTTTAAGTTTTTTGTGTTTTTCGATTTCGGCTCATTTTTGATGACAATTTCGGCGCCTATTCATAAACTCACGTGTATCACCAGTAATTATGAGTTTGATAAGGGAAAGGCTACCTCTACTGGACGTTGCTTTTACAAATCGCTCAGGTCTTTTAGTACGAGTCTTGCATTGAAACACTTCACTGTGTTGAGTCGATCAATGAGATGTTTAGATCCCCGACTATCTCTCTGATGTCAACACAATGATTTTTAAGCACAGTTTCTTTTACTTTTTCGATGTTATCTTCATAAACTGTCTCTGAATGCTTGTGCCAATCTAATAATTGTGGTTTTGATAAAGCAGACTCCGCAGAATACTTCAACAAGTATAGCGTTTTCAGTGAGCTGAGATTCTATTAAAAACACAAAATTTCAAGCAAAGCCAGAAAAACTTATCACGTCGTAAACACACAACTGCCAAAGAGAACATAATTCAGATATGGATCAAACTTCACACGAATATAAAAAATACTGTAGCAATTAAATATATATTCTAAAAATTTTTTTATAAAATTGAATACATAATGCAGATATGTAACAACATCAGTCTTCCTAGCGTGAAAACTCAAATTAAGAATACATATTTCCATGAAGAAGCCAATAACACTTCCACATATAAAATTTTAGTTTTCTACTGCTCTTCTCCAAAACATAAATCCAATTTTAATTACTTGTGATTTCCCACTCATGTCAAAGAATACTGTTTACATAATAAAATTTCCGAAATGAAGACATTAAATGCATTTGCACTTAATCCTCGCCGTAAAACAATTTGAACTGGCGCATAAGTCGTAACGCCATACATAAGCCGGCCATATTTTTACGTCAAACCAATTTGGACCAAGCATAAAATTGCGTAACTAGTCAACGCAATGCGACTGCCAGCGAGATCTCCAAAAACAGCTGCTAAAATTTGTATCTGCGCAATAAGTACGAGCTTTATGTACACACAAGCAAACAACTAATGGAACAATAAACCTCGACTTTAAGACTGGTGCGAGTGCATGCTGTGGGACTTTATAGAAATGCATATAACATTTAGCCAGCGGCGCGTGAGTAAACATTAAGTAAAAATAATACAAATATAAATAGTTGTTGTTGTAGTTGCTTTGAAGCACTCAGGAGCCTGTGCGCTCTTTGTTTCACAAGCCGCACGGCTAAATCCAACCATGCAACGTACCCGTAATTAAATTTGTAACGAATCGACATAGCAGGAAAGCGGTGTGGCCGGCAGCACTTAACACTTCCTGGTGACCAGCTCGGCAGGCTGGCTGGCTGGCAGTAATGAATAAATAGTAAAAAAAAAAACGAAAATACAAAAATGCGAGTCGAAAGCTTGACTAGTTTTAGGAATTGTGTGAAAATAAGGATCAACAGTGGCTGCTGTTGTGGGGGAACCATTTTTCGGTTAAAAATGTGTTTTCTGTTTTTGACTGTTTTTTTCGCGACTGTGGGGGCCTTAGTAACATTATCACTTGAAATTATTTGTATAGTTGTTTTTATGAGAAGAATCTAACAAATA
This sequence comes from Bactrocera tryoni, assembly GCF_016617805.1. Lineage (NCBI taxonomy): Eukaryota > Metazoa > Arthropoda > Insecta > Diptera > Tephritidae > Bactrocera > Bactrocera tryoni. The sequence goes on along the minus strand of NC_052501.1, from coordinate 11,023,021 downwards.
TAAAATGAGCTACTCCCATAAAGTGTTGGAAAAGTTAGATCTTAAGCTTAATTTAACCAAATGTGATGTATTTTCACTCTAGTCGACTTATCGTTGAAAAAGTCGATGAAATTTTGGAAAAGATTGACCAGGATAAGCAACCATAACATCGCCAAAGAACTTAACACACATCATCAAATGTTTGTTAACCATTTAAAAAAGGCTGGCTACAAAAGGAAGATCGATGTTTGGGTACCACATGAATTGTCTGTGAAAAATTAAATGGACCAAATTTACATCTGCGATTCTTTGTTAAAACGGATGCAATCGAACCATTTCTGAAGCGAATGGTAACAGGAGACCAAAAGTGTATCAAATACGTCAATAATGTGCGAAAAAGATCATTGTCCAAGCGTGGTGAAGCTCAACAAATCGTCGCAAAGCCATGAATCACGCCTCGAAAGGTTGTGCTGAGTGTTTGGTGAGATTTGAAAGGAATCATCCACTATGAGCTGTTCCAGCATGCTCGAACGATTGATTCTACAAAATTTTACTGTCAACAACTGATGAGATTGAAGCAAGCAATCGATAAAAACTTCAAGAACTGATCAACAGAAAGGGCTTCGTCTTTCATTACGAGAACGCTAGACTATACACATATTTGATGACTCGCTAAAAACTGGGAGAGTTGAGAGAGAAACCTTGCACCATCGAACTATCATTTGTTTCGGTCAATGCAGAACTCCCTCAATGGAGTAAAATTAGCTTCAAGAGAAATTTACTTGTCGCAGTTTTTCGCCGAGAAACCAGAAAAGTTTTGCACTGATAAAATAATGTCTCTAGAGGAAAAAGTGGCAAAGGGTGGTCCGCTAAAATGAAATATATTTGACTCGTTAAATTTCATTATAAATATAAAAAAAAATAAGTTAAAATTTGATTAGAAATACGAAAAGACTTTTTCGACTACCCAATATTATTCAGTTCAGCTCATTACAGCATACAACTGCCATACAAAATCGTTCAAAATCGACTTTCTTGTGTGGAAATCCATTTTAGTTGAGAAGTTATCTTTTCAGATGGATTATTGTCTTACGTAAAGGCATAGTCTCCTAACAAATTGTTCAGATCAAACCGCTACTGGATACAGCTAGTACACAAACAACCGATCAACATCAGGATAGAGATATTTTTATACCCTTTTAAGCCATAAGAAATACACTTATTAAGGGTATCATAGCTTCGGTGCAACCAGAGTTTACGTTTTTTTTTGTTTTCTGTTTACTTCTGAATACAAATGCAACTCTGCGCGTAACTAAATAACCGAAGCAATACCCAAATACAATAAGCAGTGCATTTAATGGCATAACAACAACTACAAATGAAGTTACAACAGGTTTCTTCTAGCCACGTTCATAACAGAGCACTACTGGCTTCCTTCCTTGTTCAAAAGTGGATCAAATCGAGATGCAGTTTTTATGATGTCAAGTTTTCAATTGCAGCAAAAAACGAAAAGCTTGAAAAATTGAGAAATTCTCATGCGAGAGTAAACGCCAAATACACTGAGGCTGCCGTAATTTTATACACATATACATATGTATTTAGTATACGAGCCATTCAAGCTGTCACACGCTCGGGAAAGCCGCATGCCTATAAGAAGGAAATGATGTCATACTTAATTATTTACTTTTTGAAAGATATAAAAGCGATTGCCTAAGACACGTACTGGAAGCGCTTAGGAAATTCTTACATGAGCGATTGCATAAAATTATGTCCATTTTGAAAGTAGAAAAAAGTATTTCAGTATTTATAGTAGTAACAGCGCTTTAAGCCGGATATTGCATTGTAGCACTTGTACGGGTAATTTCTACACAAGTATACACTTCTGAGTTCATAATGCTAATGCTTTCCCTCTTCACTTTCGATTTTTTGTTAATTGTTTTTATTGCTTGCTAATTTTTCAATTTATTAATTTCACTATAGACTTTGGCACGCAGCCGTGCCTTAAATTGTCTTAACGCAAGCAAACATACACATATATACATGCATGTATGCATGTTTGCCTACACCTCCATTTCAATTGCTAACCACTTTTTTCGACTTTGATTCATTCGATTTCTATTGAACTTTACGCATGCGCGATGTACTTCATGTCGTGCTGCTCGGCAGACGCGCATTCGTTTGCTGCGCCACAAAGCGTGCATGCTAATGAGTTACACGCATTTGCAGTAGACCTAACAAACCGCCGTACTTAGCCGCTTACAATAAACACCACTTCGTTGAAATGGAAAATACTGCATAGACATATATGAAAATGGAAATTGCTGAGACCTTAAAGCAACGAGCGATTTGTGAAAACAAATGCAGCCTAACAATCGACTAAATTTCAAGTTTCATTTTACTTTCGATTTCGATTTCCCATAATTACACGTACGCATGTGCGCATGCGTATGTCCAACTAACGTGCAGACATGCCGAATTGAACTAATCCATTCATGTGTCTGATGTTTTTATGTACTTTGAGAAAATCTCACTGATCAAGCACTTCACTTCAGTGATTTACAAATTAGACTGCAATCGGCTTAAAAAACGAGCGCGTCTTTTGTTGAAGTGAACTTATGACCTAACAATTGTTCACATGTATGCGTATGCAGGTGGAGGCATAAGTGGAGGTTAGTGGTGGCTCTTTGTGGGAGAACAATATCAGAAATGCCTAAAAATTGACACTAATGAGGAGAATTATAACGGCCACATCCATCATCACTGAGTTAAGATTTCCTTGATTTTACCATAACCATTTTCGGAACCCATCTTCCGAATACGGAAGGTTACTTCACCAAGAATTCTTTGTTTTCACAATTTTTAAGAGCCCACCCTTCTCATGTCTCTAATTATATACTACTATACAGTTTACTACTATGCTGTATCTGCCAGAATACCAAAATTAGGCTCATGACTAACAGAGTCACTAAATTACTATTGTGACAATTAGAGACATGAGACAATCGTCTCAAGCAGAATACCGATATAATACTCACACAAAATATATGTGCAATATGGCACACCCTGTACACACACCCATGGTAGTACGGGCCCCTTATACTCATCCCAGCTTCACGAAGCTATTAAAAGATGTAAGATCGACAGAAAGCGACTTTTGACCTAATGTTATTTTCTATTTGGAAAGTTCTGAAGTAGTATGTAAATTTACATACAGGGTTAGTGCGGAAAGTAATAGAACTCAGTCGATTTAAAAAAATTATTGAACCAATCGTTACAATTCTTTAAAAACTTTCAAAATAGGCTACATCTGTGTCGATGCAGCGCTACTAGCGCGATTTCCAAGCATAGAAGGCGTTACGGAAGGTATTTTCCCGAACAGACTTGACTCTCATATCAGACGTCTCTGTTGCAGATTTACCGAGTTTCGCACACAATTTAATCGTGTACCTCTGCTCTAACGAACGCTGCATTTTCGGCTTGCAGCACTCACAGAAACACATCGCGAAAATGTTTGTTCTGACCCTTCAAAGCTCGGAGACAACTGACCTGCCGTTCGTTCGTTAGCTAGAAACGCCCTCTAACGATTCCAGTGGGTGCGCGCAGGCTCCGAAGTACAGTCGCGGCGGAAGGAAACTAGTCCTACGAGTATTACTTTCCGAAAAAAATCCTGTATGTTACTGCACACATACTACATATAAATCTACTATTCTAAATTCGCGAAACAGTAGTTTGCTTACAGAAGGGGAAGACTTCAAGCCTTGATGTATTTGAAATAAAACATCATTTCTTTTCCTATTAATCTATACTCGCCGTTAGTGATAGCTTCAAGACAGCCTTATATGTGGTATCCTTAATTTTCTTTTTTGACACAACAAATGCTTGGCTCTTGAGGACTTCCACAAAAAACTTGGCGTTGACAGACGGGTCGGTCGGAGCCGAGAACACGAAACTTGTTGCCTTTTCGAAGAACTTCGTCGAAGAAAGAAAGAAAGAGAAGAGCAAAGGCTTCGAATCAACTATACATATACATAGGTATACATAGTATGTAGTAATATGTCCATATGATATATTACCGAATACTATTAACTCCCACAACAAAAACATGGCATTTTTTTATGATTACAAAATATCAATAAACAAAAGATCGCAAATACCAAAAAGCAATTACAACAACAATCACTTACACACCTGTTTTCACCTTTCATCTTGACATTCTGGTTACGCTTCTTCATTACCTCATGCGCTCGTAAAACATTGCGTAAGATAATGCAGAAAAGAAAGAAAAAAAGCAATTAAATAAAACCGAAACCAGCTGCAAATATGTAAGCCTACACACCAACCCGCTTACATACAAACACTTTCACCTACACACCGCAGGCAGCAGGCAACAGGGTTGAGTAGAAAGTAAATACCGGAATGTGGTATTACGTGTATTGTATTCAAAGAATGTAACAGGTTACACGGTATGAAGCAGAAACTCGAAAACGCAAAAACAAAAAGAAATGCAAATACAAAAATAAAAACAAAGCGAAAAACTGTCATAAAAACAAAAGCTCAAATAAGCTGTAAGAAAAGAAAGCAAATCGATTTGCTGCGGTTGTCTGAAGAAAAACGCTTTTCGGCGGAAGAAATGAGCAGAAGTGACATTGCAGCCGCACAGCACCGCCTAGCGCTAACAAGTGAAGTGTGGCTAATAAAATTATGGCATTATCGGTGTTCAGAGAAAACGCCGACTTTTTTCCGCCATTTGAGCCTCTTCTTAGAGCTTGATTAAGTTTTGTGGCAACTTCGAAACTAAGTCAATGCTCTCGCATTGGCAGCAATGAACCCAAATGCTTTATGCTTTATATGCATGCGCTAGCAATGCAATTACGTTGTAGCAACAACAATTTGGTGAAGAAAAAATAACAGCAACAACGCAGGAGCCGTGAGTTCGCCAAAAGGTGGCGTTGTCGACGGCTTGTAAGCTCCAACGTTGGAATGAATGACCTTCAGTGTAAAGTGGCTGTTGGGGCGTCGCTTGTTTTACCAACAAACTTATGCACTTACAAACACACACATACATACATATACTTGTATACATAAAATGCCACCCGCCACTAGCTGCTGTTGTTTGCTTTTTTATGAACTTTGCTATTTTCTCACAACGCTCGCGATTTTCACACAACGCCTGCGCCGGTTAAAGACAGCTTAAAGAAAAAATTTCAAATCTGAAATCTAAAAATATACAAGTCCAACGTTTATGCCGCAAATGCGGAAAATGTTACACTTTGCTCTGCATTTTTCCCTTATCTCACACATTTAAATAACAAAACGCTGCTTTGAGAAAGAATCTGCGCCACTCATTCAATTGCTGAGGAAAAGAATTGAACGCAGCTGCTTTGAAAAAACAACATGAATGGCTTTTTAAACTTAAGCGCTGATTTCCCACAATACTTAACGGCTTATGAATGAGCTTTTCTAGAGATTTTTTTGCTTGAGCGTGAACTGGCAGGTTTTTGTTTTAATTAATGGACTTGCAACTAAGCTTAGTTAATATGATTCTTGAATAATGTCTGAATGGGTTAGAAACTATTTATAGTACGTAAATTTGAATAGTACCCCACCACTTCAAGGCTTTTGGATGACTATTTTTCAAATTACCTTACTAAATATTTTTGCATGTCGACAATCTCTGCTCTTTATTGTATTTAATGCCAAATTCATAGTAAGATGTTATCATCTTTTCATGTCCAAAATATTCAAAAACAAGAAAAAATTTTAATTTTGAATGCACCAAGGCTAAATTCCCTTCACGGGAGCATTTTTGATGGCATAAAAAATGCAAAAATTTCTCAATTCTTTTCTTCAATATCTTCAGAGATTGTGGCGATAACTTGGAAAATATCTATATCAGATTTCATGACTACGCCTTGATAAATAAACAAATTCTCTATACAAAGATTTTAGTTTGATCGTTGAGTTTGTATGGCATTTCAGAAACGATATCTCAAAAAGTCAGAGTTCGCATATACATACGAGGGCTGATATATATATTCTGGCCTAGGGCAACACTAAGTGTTGCCAGGTGCAATCTGACATTTCCATTGGAAAGTTTGACATTTTTTGGCATAACATCACTCAGAACGTTTTGTCATTTAATCGTGAATTGTTTTATTTACAGGGAATTAAAAAATTCATCTCGGCCAAAAAATGGAATTAACTCGTGAACATTTTCGTGTGATCATTTTTCACAACTTGCGACGTGGATTATCATGACAAGAGTGCATAGATGAACTAAAATCTTTGTATGAAGCACCATCTTATAGCACTGTGAAAAACTGGTATAACGAATTCAATCGTGGCCGACGCTTGCTCAAAGACGAATTCCGTGAAGGTCGTCCAAAAACAGCCGTTGTGCCAGAAAACATCGATGCCGTACGTAACGGTCTTGCATTGTCACCGTCATGTAACATACCTTCAGATAGAGGCATGCCTATGAATTTCTCCCGCCAGCATACATTCGATATTGCTTGAACACCTGGCCGTAAAAAAGGTTTGTTCTCGTTGGATCCCGCACAATTTGACAATCGCTCAAAAACAGGCTCGTGTGGATTGGTGTTGTTCAAAATTGAACATGTTCGTTGCTGCCAAAGGACGGACAACAACATTATATTTAAAAACGTTTATATATTATTAAATCTTACTATTGATACAGTCCACTATTATTAGATATCTATGTTCAAATATATTGAACATACATGCACATAAACATAAACACATACTAAAAATGCATTGTCATGCAAAACAATAGCATTCAACAGACAATAACACAAATGTTACAAAGGAAAGGCGTTCTACGCGTAGAAGGTATCACTTTTGAGAAGCTGTGCGTAGAAGATATTAGATTTGAGAAAATAAATCTAGATTATATATGGAGGAGAGCTGAAGATAATAGGAAGCAAATCCAGGAGCTCGAAAAGGAAATAATTTCCAAAGAGATGGCCATAAAGGCTGGAAGAAATAGCCCAACTGATAAAATGATAGACCTCATAGAGCAGGCAATTGAAAAAAGATCGGAAAGAATTCGATCTACAATTGCAGAGGCAAAAACAAATATAAATTCTGGAGACGAAACTGACATCGAATTTTACGAAAACCGTCTCAAGGTTTTATGGAGCTACATGGAGAAAAATATCGACGAATTGACGATGAAGTACAACAAGCCATGTAATATTTTAGAATTAGAAGATCTTTCTTTTGAAGTCACCGATACTTTGCGGGTATTAAAAAAACAAAAGGAAATGAACTTGGAAATCAACTTAAAAAAAATGGATCTGGAACCGCCTGATGAAAGGCAAAATGTAGAAATGGCAATTAAAGACGCTGACGATAGAAGTATGACAGTGGAAGATGCAGTACTAAATCCAAAGGCCAAGAAGAAGAAACCGATGGCATGTCTACCAATCAAACACATAGAACAATTACCGAAAGAGAAATGCAGTGAAGAGGAGAATACCAAGGTACAAAAAAAGGAGCGACACACAAAGGTAAATCGTCGTCCACTGGAAAGCTGACAACATCTTCACGTAATCTTTGGGTATCCGGGTTATCTTCATTAACGAGAGCCAGTGATCTGAAAGGTATATTTTCTAAATATGGAAAAGTTATCGGAGCCAAGGTGGTCACCAACACCCGAACTCCGGGTACACGTTGTTATAGCTACGTAACAATGTCATCATCATCGGATGCCAGTCGAAGTGTCGCCAAAAGACGTGTGGATACAACAAAAAAAAAATATGAAGACAAGAAGGTACGATACACAATTTCTCACTCGACGAAAGACGGTTTTATTTCCCCCCCACCAGAGGTAAGGAATAAAAAATCTTTGTTGAGTTCAAACATTTGGTCCTTCGAGCCGGATTGTAGCTCGAGCCAAAATTGTAAGACCTGTATAAATGAAATACAGGCAATATATTATATGTAAAAGTCCTATTATATATGTATGTATAGGCAATATAAAAGCCCTGCTATTTACACAGGCAAATAAATAAAGAAATTGTAAGACGGGTCCATATTCCCGCGTATTTATAAAATCACATAAGCCGTTTTAGTACGAAACTAAACGCTGTGTATAAACTGTTATTTAAAATAATATTCTGCGGCTGTGAATCGAGGCACAGCAAGGTCAACCAGGCGACCAAAACAATTACCTCCAACGATTTTTTTAAAGAATAAAAACAGTTCATTAAAAAAATAGTTGAAATGTCGAACACTGCGGACATGTTACAAAGGAGAGGAGAATGAAATATTTCTCAGCTCAGTGAAGGTCTTTTCATTTCCCCCCACCAGTGGTAAGGTTTGATAAAATCTTCATTGAGTTTTTAAAGTTTGATCTTACAAATCAAACAGTTTGATTTTATAATTCAAACAGGTGTAATAAAAAAAAAAAAAACATTTTCGTTGATAAATATGCATTATTAGGCCAGAAATATATACAGCAACCTACGTATAACATAATAAGCTCACTACGCTGATCATTTATATACATATATGCTTTATAGGTTCTCCGACATTTCCTTTTAAGTGATACAAACATTGTTGCTAACCTAATAACCCATATATTTTAAATTTGTTAAAAATTGATTATATATTAAAAGTCAAATTGATATTCGATACACTAGTACTCTCTCTCTTTTCTGAAAAATTTTTGCTGATATCTGAAAAATTATCGTTGTTTTTTGTATTTGTTTGCTTACATTAAATTTCTTTCACACACTTCGTTTACTATTATTGTTGTTTACGACTTGGAAACAGGTTGAAGAGAAAATCTTCCTAATTTGTCAAGTGTTTAGTTTATGACGGCACATGCCACAGATATCAATCTCACACTGGTTGCAAGTGTCGACATGTGCGGCACTTGTTATACAAACTGTTAGGCAATCAGTTGTTTCAGAAACTGGTATATTTTTTAAGCATTTTTTGAGAGGAAAATGGTTAGCATGCTGATATTTAATAAAAGCTTTTTCTGTAATAAAAAAATAAAAATAAAAAATGCAAGTAATAAGCGGCTCAGTATTGTCAAAGTGGGTATAATTTATTAGATGGCACTTCTTTGATAAAATTGTTTTAAATTCTTGACTTTTATTTCAATTTTCTAATAACTCAAGGTTAAGGGGAGAGCAAATACATTACTATTTATAATATTAAATTTTACACACACACACTTAGTTGTACCAAAATAAAAGGTTTCGGAGTTTTCCGTCATCGTATTTTGGCACAAGTTTATGGTGAACATGCTCCAGTTGAGGGAGTTTGCTATAAATAAACCATTTATTATTTAAGACTAATAATTTCCGCTTGAAAAACGAAGAACTACCAAAAATGTACGAAAATGAGAAACTGAAAGCGTTACTCGACGAAAGTACCTGTCACCCACAAGCAGTCACTCTTTTGGGAGCTATTTCAAAACTTTTAAAAGTAGCAGCATACATTCAAAAGCAGAAAAATTGCACTATTTTGCCTATCATAAATGCCTCTTGAACGCTGTGAAAAGAAGTTGTTTTTGCATGAGATTGGACTGGTAAAGAAGAAAGGATTCATTGATGATCCTTATTAAAGATTATATGTGAAACCTGGCCAATCAGCCAAATCATAGGCAACGCCAAATAATGATGACGGAAAGGTGTGCTCAGTATTTGATGATATCAGAAGGCTGTGCTGTATTATTGTATAAAATTTCCGGAATTAGCGACTAAACACGAGGCAACACTTTTTCAACATCCAGACAACGCTCGGTCTTATAAAAGACCAGTTTCGAAAACAGGGGCAAGGAACTTTTCCTTCTGTTCCCATCGGTGCAGAATGCCCTCATTGCAAAACGATTCACATCAAAACAAGATACCAAAAATTGGATTGATACATTCTTGGCCGCCGAGGTCGCGCAGTTCTTTAGAGATGGAATCCACAAATTGCAGGAATGATAGGAAATGTTCTAACTTTAGATGGGCAAAGCTTTAAATAATACTATTTTACAAAATATAATACTTGCATGAATAATACATATCATGTATATAGACCCACAAATAAATATATAGACCTATAGTAAATTTGGTATATATCCTCTCAAAGAGCATCGAAAGGGATTATGATAGGAACCATCCATAAATTTTTACTGTTCACGATTCCCTTAATCTTGAAAATACTGGTTGTATTCATTCGGCTGTTAGCGGGTCAACTATCAGCAAATTAAAAAATGGTATGAATTCGGTTAAGATTCACTAAAACTTAGTTTTTGTGTTCTTGTATAGTCCTCATTCTCAATGACAGTTATTTCCTTCTAGTTAGGTTTTGATAGATTTTCTGCACATTTTTAGTTTGCATCATAAAACTATATTAATTGCTATTTTGCTCTTTATAATTCCATTGGAAACCCAGAAGTGAAAAAACTTTAATGTATCTATGAGTACCGCATAACAATTTTCAAGCGTTTAGCTATGCAGTTTCAAGCGTGGTAATTCAGCTAAACATTTTCAAACCGAAATTCAAACTGCATTCGAAATGAAGCAATAAACTAAGCCCCCGCATGCATACAAAAAACAAGTAAAAATCATTAATACGAGTATATACCCACATTATGTACTAGATACGTACGTACATATGTACATAATACATAACAAAGCGCCACAAACAATGCCGAAAATTCTTGAAAGTTATGCAATTCACAGGCACAAAACAAAACCACGCTGGGAGTGAGCTGTGAAAAGCTTAAGTTTTGGGGGCAGCTGTACAAATAATTAATTTGGTAAATCTCCAGATGTTAAGTAGTACTTTGATATGGAATTATATTGTGTGTATGTGTTTGTGTGGAATAGCAAGGCCGCTTGTCTGTGCTGAGAATTGTAGCAAGTATTTAAATTAATTAACTTAATTTCCATGAAAATCAGCTAACTGAAGTTAAGTAATCAAATACTGCACTTAATTAACATATAAAACTTAACTTTTTTCTCATCTAATTTTAAGTACACATTTTTAAAGAAAACATTGGAATGTTAACTGCACTTTTGTGGAGCTATAAAAATATAGGCTTCCAGTTATGACATTAAAACTGCCATAATCGCGATGACCTGGTACAAAAAAAAAACAATTTGTTTAGCCCACAATGGATTTTTACTGCAAATTTTTCAAATGCCTGCATTTTTCTTTCATTTTTTTGCGGCCTTTGTTGCCGATAAATGCCAATTTCCAGTCAAACTTAATTGTTTGGTTTGCCGAATTTCCTTGAAAATGCTTGAATTTGGCTCTGATTTTATAAATAATAATTCACCTTCAATATTATTTGTTATACGCTGGAATTTTTGCAGTTATTCATTTTTGTTTTTTTTTTTTTAATTATTGATTTTTCTTTTGTCACATTGCCAATTGGCGCACAGCAGCAATTTGCAAAGCTCATTAAAGTGCGACAGTTGCGCGTGCCGCCTCGTCTTAAGCCTGCAGTTATAATAACTGTACTTTATTAACCTCAATACATCAATTATGAATAAAAAATGTCTTCTGATTGAGCAGTTGTTTGGCTACCTAAAATTATTATATTTTAAATTGGTGCAATGAAGATAGCATAATGTTAAGAAGGATTGTTATCTTTTTTCAGACACTCGCCTCAGTTAATTAGTAATTTTGGTTAATAAATATAAGTGAAGGAACGTTTTTTTACTGACGGACAATCAGATGCGGCTGAGGCCTTCAAGACTAATTCAGGTCTTATATGTATGGCTTAGTTTGGAGAACGCTAGAATATAGAACTTTGTTGGGTATTATTCCCCGAATTTCGACTAATTTCTTTTCACTTTTCCTTTTATAGATCGGCCACCTTTCTTCATAAAAAAAATTGTATTACACATCTGGTCAAATGAGGGTTGTAGGTGAGCTAAACTATATAGTACATTCATAGTCATACAAAGATCTGAAACCCAAGTAACGCTTAAATCGAATACTGAAAATTAGGTTAGGTCTTTTGGCTTAGTATTAAGTGTAACAGCTGCGTCAAAGACAGAGCCTATTTAGATCAAAATATCAGATCCACGCATCTTTAGAAAGATGGCTGGAGGTCCAATGTTTATTATGATGATATCGGAATAAAAAATCGGTCTGATACTTTTAAAAATGAACAGTTGCTTGTAGGTAATACATTATACCATCTGAGCAAATTTTATTCAGACTGAAAAATGCTACTGCATTAGAAATACTTTAAAACAAATCATTTTGAAAATAACACATTGTTATTTCGACACGATCGAGGGCACTCAGAGCTACACTATCTCGAATGGAGCGCCGCAAAGCTTGGCCATAGGCCCTCTACTTTGGAACCTTATGTACCACCCCCTCGTAAAATAAAAATACATCAACCAAAAAACGTGAAAAGAATCGCATATGCGGAAAACTTCATAGTGGTATCAGAGGCAAAACATCCGGATGAGCTCCGGCTCAAATGCAATGATAGCATGAACACTCTTCGGCAATGGCTTGCTATCGTGAGTTTAGAGTTGGCTGAGCAATTTGCAGTCTCCGTGGGAGAGATATGAGTTGGGAGTAGGTTAGGTTTAGCCGATTAAAGTTCCGCACTCCGGCTTTGGATGCTTCCTCCTACTACAAAAAGTGCGTGGCAACATTTTGAATGAACCTTAATCTGAAATTAAGATAATGAATTAATTATAATTTTCGCATACTTATGAAGATTATTACATTAATTCCTTACTATCTAAAATACTTGAGAGAGCTCTTAGAGAAACAAATCTAGTTTTGTCGAAGTCCGAAATTTTTTTATTTTATTTATTAATACGTATAGTTAGGACACCATTGATCCAAAACTAGATATAAAAGAGGTTAGTTAGGTCTTAGGTAGAGGTAGGTTAACGAAAGTAGAGAGGTAAATTGTGCGTGGCCACAGGTGTACATACCTGACAATCTTCTCATAAAACAGTCAATTTCTGGGTGTCTACTTTCGTTAATGTGACAAAAGTCGTCAGAGAAGTCTTTTAAATAAAAGATCATCGGTGTAAAAATTAACTGTATTTAAAAAACAGAGTTTTCATTCACAATATTTATTTTGCTCTACAAGACATTCATGTAACTATTTATAAAATCCAACAGTTTCGAGCCTTCTCGAGTGACTCACAAAATAGTAAATGCAGAACTAAATACCAAAATTATAAGATCATAAATTGTTTGACCTCGTAGCTAAATTTCAATTCACAAGCTTCAAATTTTCCTGCCAAATGCAACTTCGAAAAAAGCAAATAATTAAAAGAATTTTCTACTTTTAATCAAAAAACAACTTAGCTACAGTAATTCATATTTTATTTGCCATAATGATAGGCAATAAACATTAGCATTAAAATAGTTTAGTGTTCTACGATGATAAATAGAATTTTAGATTAGCATTTACCAATCACCATACTAACTCTTAGCCGCAATTAATTAAGACAATCTCTCAAGTGAGCAATTAGCTGCAGCGCACCCCCATTTAACGATGAATTATTACAAAGATGCAGCGAATCGCTAACACATAAATTGGTTATTGCAACACAGACCACATGCTTGAACGAAATTGTGGTAAGCCGATATCTAGTGCAGCATAAAAAAAAATTAGAAAATCAAAAAAATAACATAGCTATCATAAACGTAATATCTAGTTCACCAATAATTTGGGCGTCATCGCATCACCAGCCAAAATAGCTGTGGTATCCACTGCAGCGCCATAATGTGGCGTCATGTAACCAAAGCCACTTAAAGCCTTAAATTACCAGCATTTTTTCAATCAAATGCGCCTAAATTGTAAGTCTGCAACAAAAATAAATAAAGAAAATTCCGCTGCAACGGTCTTAAATTAGAGTTGTTTTTGAATTTGTTGTTGTTGTGCTGAAATATTTAAGGCCACAAACTGGCGCTGCGATTTTATACCACACACTTGTATCCGTTGCACTCGGGGAGCGCTGCTGCCACACAAAAAATATAATGCCGCGCAATTTGTTGGACAAAAGTTTGAAGTAGACTGCAACAAAAACACTAACAACTTCAAATTATTTAATTGAATTACTGTAAATGAGTGCATATTATGTGACAAGCTTACGCAAAAAGTTACAGGCTGCGAGTACTTGCTGCGACTGAGGTAGCAGTAACAAAAACAAGTGGATTTTTCCAAATTTTTTCTTTTAATTTTTTTAAATTTTAAAATTTTTTTAAAGTCTAAATTTTTTTTTAAAGTTTTTTACATTTTTTTAAATTTAAAATTTTTTTTTTCAACTTAAAATGTTTTCAGTCTCATTTCGGTTTTGTTGCTTACCACCAACCACAAATTTGGTTAAAAAATTAGTTCACTCTGTGGTTTGTATGTTCTTCAGCATTGTCCGTAAACAGAAGCGAGTTTGTTGCTTCAGTCTTTTGTTTAGTGAGCACACGTGTTTGGCCATTGTAAGGTGACCAATACAAGGAGGGTTTTATAAATTAACCGAGGCGGTATTTGTTATAATTTAGACGATGAGTAAGTGCTAGCAAAAGTTTGAATTTCACTGTCCTCAGTGCATTTTCTTTTAAGTATATAAGAGATTTTTCGATTAGAGATATTCTAATTTTGGATTAAAATTTAATTTAAGCAGGTCCCAGAATCCACTTATGATGAGATTGTCCATAACAAATCTGAGTCGCTTAGCCCAAGAGACAGTAAAAATACAAGTTTATGAAGGTCTGCCAGGATTTTACTTCGGAAGAATATATCAAAACACTTATAAATTCTATGCTTATGAAGAAAACCGGTTACAAGCATTATTTTTCTTCCAAGATGCTGGTCATTTGTCGAAATCGCCTGATATTTCACCATTATAATACATATATAGCTGCCACACAGACGATCGATCAAAATTAAGTTCTTCTATGGAAAAATTTTTGGTTTCGCAAGATATCTTGACGAAATTTGCCAAAGAATATTTTGAAAGGCAACGCTACAATCTCCGAACATATTGTTCAGATTCCATGGATATATGCTGCCATACAAACTAATCGATCCAAATAAACCACTTGTATGGAAAACTTTTGTACTTGAAAATATATCTTTATAAAATTTGGTATGGATTATTATTCGATGCAATGCAAAATTCTCCGAACATATTGTTCAGATCAGATTTGTAACATATCTGTTTTCAAATAAAGTTTTACATATAGTTGCTATACACTTTTGAGGCGTCGTCAGATATGGAAAGTTAAAAAATTTGATTTTCTGTGTTTTGTGGGTCTTCACTCTTTTCAAAGCAAAATAAAGCGATTTTTTTTTATAAAAAAAAAATTCTACGCAGACTGTTATCTTAATAAAACTTACTTTATAAAATAAGCCTATCATTAAAACAAATTCAATTTTATACAAATATGCTACACTATGCACAACACACCCACTCATTCATTCATGACTCCAATTCACTCAAAGACAGCGCACAATTTCACTCATTCATTTCACAACAGACTTGTTACATTTTCCGCGTATGCTTTATAAACCACATTTGTGTAAACATTGCATAGCAACATAATACGCAGCAACATGTATGGTATATACATGTGTGCATGTTGCCAGCAACATTTTGGGGTAGCGACAGCCCAAATAGGTAGACGTGCCTGCGGTTAGCACAGCAGCGACACCAAAACAAACACCGAACAACCGGCTAGGCTAGCGAGCAGGCAGGCAATCAAACGAAAAGCCAGCAACTAGTAGCAAGCAACAAGCCACACAACCATCAACAAGTCAGTCAAAGAGTTGAGCAAACAGCTGCAGCAGCCACAACCAAGCCAACAGTTGCCATCGTAGCGCAGGGGTACTTACGTAGCGGCGCAAGGCTTTCCATTTCTTCAGTTTGTTAACGAAACGCAAACGATGCAGACGCGCATCTACGGTAGCTGCGGCGAACAAGCAACTAACTAACTATTTTGCGTACAAAAAATTGTAACTCGATTGAAGAACTACCTTACTGGATTTTAAAGTGTGTGTATATTTTCGTTGCTTTCTTGTTGTTTTGTGGCAACCACTAGTAAAAGTGACTTCCTCGTGCGCCTTTCGATTCGAAGTGTTTGCGATTTGCGCATAAAACAATTATTCGAGTAAATCGTAGCAAAAATAAGCGAGCAAAATTGCTTTCGATACTGCGTTGTAGGCAAAGCCAGTGGTGTGTGTCCAACCAGTGGCTGCAAGCGGATTAGAAATCTGCGCAACGGAGCCAGTATTTCACCAAACGCCACCAGCCGCCACCCACCGCAGTTGGCGCGCATGCTTGGAAGCCATTGACGCCTAGCCATTTTTTTTTTTGCTCTCGCTCGAAATTTTCGCCACTTGCAGTGAATGCACGATACGCGAAAAGCCAAACAAAGTGCAACGCGGTGAAAATCGTTTTCGTTTTTCCTGGCAACGTTCGTACACTTAAAGCGCGCAGCGAGCGAATTTTCTTTAACTCTACTAATTTGCAGACAAAGTGTTACTTTGCGTTTGATGGCTTAATTAGTTGCAAGCGCAAATGAAAATAAACAACGAAACCGCAAACTATTTTCGAAAAAGTGTGCAAGAAATCCGAAGCTGTGCAGAACTCTGTAAATAATTAATGCGCGAAAAAGAAAGAAAAAGCGCAAAACAGTAGCTGCCAAAGTAAAGTTATAATAACAAAAAACCAAAAGAACAAATTACTGTAAAAAGTAGGTGAAACTCAAGCGGAAATTGCAAAAATTAGATTTATTAGCAAAAGCAAAAACAAAAACGCAAATTCTGCACGTGTGTGTCTGTGTGCGTTGTGCGCAAGTGAAAAGCTCTACAGCTAACGGCAAAGCATTGATTCTAGTAACTGAAAATATTTATCTGTACGTTCTGCATTATTTGTGAGTAGCTGACAATTGAATAGATTTTGAGGCTATTAGAAAGTCAAGAACACGCAGGCGATATATTTACAGTGGTGAGTACAAAGGTCTAAATGAGAATTTTAAAATTACAAAACATTTCAAAGTGTAAAAATAAAAGATATTAAAACAATTACTGAAAATACAAAAACAAAATAATAATTAAAATAACAAAATTTTAAGAATAAAGAAAATGCGAAATTTTTAAAAATCAAGTATATAAATTGTAAAATAAAATAAAATTGATCTTAAAAATATTGCATAAATCCAAAAAAGATAAATACGAAATCAAAAAAAAAATTTTTTTTGAAATAAAAAAAGTATTAACAATAAAGCAAATGTAATATTTTAAAAAATTAAGGATATAAAAAATTAACTTAAAAACATTACATAAATTCGAAAAAATAAATATGATATTAAAAATAAAAAAAAATATTTCTGAAATATGAAAAACATATTATAATCATTAATAATATGAAAAAAAAATTAAAATTAAAAACTATTTCTGAAATATGTAACAGTATAACATTAATTAATTTGAAAAAAATAATAATTACAAATAACAAAATATTAACAATAAAGATTATGTGAAATTTTTAGAAATTGTATATATAAAAATAGATCTTAAAAATATTACATAAATTCGGAAACATAAATAAGAAATTAAAAATAAAAAAAAATATTTCTGAAATATATAAAAAGTATTATAATAATTAATATGGTACTGGTAGCAGTAACAGAACGAAATATATGACATATACATAAATAAATATTAATGAAAAAAAATAAAAAAATAAAATAATACCAGAAAAAATGTAAATAAAAAATTATAATATAATATAATAAAAAAAAACACGAAACAGAAAACTGCAAAAATTGGAAAAAGTTATTTTTATTTTTTTTTTTTTTAATTTAAAAAAATTAAATAAATATATATATAAATAAAATAAAAATAACAAAAATTAAATAAATATCTGCTATTAAATATTATTATAAGCTAAGCTCGTCAATACTTTTCTCAATATGTTAAAGCAAGAAAAAGGTAAAGAACTTGCAACAAAATTTGATTGAACTCAAAAATTGTGTAATTGTAAATAAGAGAAAAAATTTTGTGTGGCCGAAGGTCTTTGGGAAAAGTTCTTGAAATGCAAATTAATGAAACAATCTAAGGTTATTCATTGCGAGCAACAATTCAATTGATTGATTGGTAAAATTGATTTGTTGACAACTTCAAAAACGCAAAAATATTGAAGAAAAGTCTAAGCTTTAAAAAAATCAACTTCTCTAAATCTTTACTAACAGAATGTTTTCCCAACAATGCCATAAGCTAGTTTGCATAGAAAGACCGTAGAAAAAGAAATCACTGCTTTTCCTTCTTATTTGTTTTGAAAACAATTGCAAAAACATTTAAAATGTGGCAATGAACTGTTTATTTGACAGAATGTAAGTAAATTTTAGTTTAATTATGCCATATTAAGCAACCCGAAGTATATTAATTAAGAATTTTCTGTTAGTAAAACCGAAAGGTTATCACTTTTGCCGCAATTCGGTATAATTTTTTCACACAAATTATGAGTTCGTTGCAAAAGTCTTTTGTTTGATTTTATATATTAACGTCACATTAGTAAATTTATTCTGAAAAGTGCAATAATTCTTTGATTACCATATAGCAGTTGAAGTTCAGTTGCTAGGCCCAAGAGGAGTAGTGATCCTTCAGGATGCCTGCGCTTGACGTGAATTTTAACAAATTCTGCGGCTTCGGTGCCGATACCTCCTCCAATGTATCATACCGTGGAGAAACCAGATGCTTACAGCATAGTCTTGCCAAAGCGTGACAAGTGCACAAGAGATGCTCCATTGTTTGCCTGGTGTCCTGCTCTAGATATTTCCGGCAGTATCCTCGATTTGTCAGCCCCATCCTGCGGGGGTGTGTCGACACCAAACAGTGGCCAGTTAGTATTCCCATCATGTCGCTACAGTTTCTTCTATCGATTGCCAATAGGAATTTTGGCTTCGTATGAAATGTAGTTCTAGGTGTCTTGATTAGTAAACCTTCAAAGTCTCTAAAAAATACGACATAAAATTCAATAATTAATATAGAAAATAGATATATATATTTAGGCCTGGGGATTTTTTAAACTAAAAAATGTTGAATTCAAATTTGTAATTCGAATTTTTAATACCAAAATAATTGATAATCATACATACATAATTTACATTGACAAAAAAATAATTTTGTTATAATTTTTCATTCTAAACTGGATATTAAATATCCAATATTATTCAACATAAAAATTTGTTGTTGCAAGATGTATACAAATTTTAGCGTTCCATTAACTCTTTGATTATATTTGGTAGTGATATTTTATTTCTTTGAAATAGTTTACAATATTAACCATCAGGTCGTCCTTTTCACTAAATTTCTTTCGATTTTTAATTATAAATTTGATATTAATTTTTTTCTAATGCGATATTTGAGTTAAAAACTTACAAAATAAAAAGTTTTATTAAAACTTAATATAATTCATTGTTTTTTAATACATTATTTACAACCCTCTCTCCATATTATTTATATTCATATATACTTTTTGGTATATTACATGACAAAGAAACTAATGTCAAAAGTTAGCCATATTCCACGTATTACCTGCTTGCTTTCTTTACAATAAAAATATTTGTAATTAATATTATTTGGTATTTGAAAAGCGAAAGTGGTAACTAATGCGCTTACTTAAAAGGAATTAACGCGTACAAACATTAAATGCGATTAATATGCTACCATAAGCATAGTTGAATTATTTAAATATTACATTAATATGTAAAATGCATAAAATTAACGTAAGCCACTTAAAGAAGTAAAGCGTGAATGCCAAGGTTTACCAAAGCGGCCGCTGAGTTTGCGACCAATAAGCAGACATTTACATATGTAAATGGCAGAGCAAAGCTTTGAAAGCTAGTAGCAGGCATTTCCAATAACTGACTGAAAATAATTAATTGAAAAAGAAGAAATTATGAAACTAAACGTGAAAAATGCAATGGAAAAAGTTTACACATGAAAGTTTTTGTACAGAATTTGAGCTGCCAAAGAAAAAAAAGCATTATTTGAAAAAAAAAAAATATTTCTAACATCAATTTTTAATTTTTTAGCAGCCAAAACTTCACTTTACTTGTTAGGGAAATTTACTAAAGGCATGAGTATCATCTATTGTGGTTGTACAGTGAAAAATCAGGCAAGAATCTGACACATTTTTGACACGGTGCAAGCCAGTAGCAACAATAGCAACAAAAGCAATGCACAATGCCACTTTTACCCCGACATTGCTTTGGTCTTTAGTACTCTTTCCACTATTATTTAGCATTATTAACTGCTTTCATTTCAATTGACCATTTCGTATAATTATTTGCCTAATAAATGAAAATGCTGTAAACAATTTAATTTCATTTTATTGAAGGCAAAATTAAAAGCGTATAAAAATATGCTACGCACACACACATGCATTTATATATATTTGAACAAATGTATGAGCAGCGCATAAAAGCTCTAAATCGCGCAATTACCATTACCACAATGGTTGGACAACCGTCAAACGGCGCAATTGGCCACACAGCGATCGATAATGAAAACAACGCCGCACTGAAGAGCAGTTGAAGATAAAAGTGAAATAACTGCGCTGTCACATGTTTGTCTGCATGAGTGTGCGTGTATTTACGTATTTATGGCGGCGAAATGTCACCGGCACGCACAAATTTTATGCTTTCTTGTATGTCGCTCGCTCTCTGTGTCTGTGCATGTGTTTGCATTTTTAGTTGTTTTTTTGCTTTGTGTGGTGTCTGCAACGCTTATGTACAATTGTGTGCCAACATTTAAGTTAAATACTTTCTAATTACAACAAAAATGCTGGCAATCACAGTGCGTTGGACAAGTGAAGTGCAGCCAATCGCGATACATAGACGTACACACATACAGCTGGTTGGTCATAGTGGTTGCAAAAATGTAAAAAAAAATTGTACAAAAAATATTAAAAACCCAGTGTCTTTCAAGGCATGTGCAAGTTTGTTAACTATTTATAAAAATTTTAATTGAAATTACTGCGCTTTGAAATTTTTGAAAATTAAACGGAAAGCTCCAAAAAAGGCTTTGATTTCTAGTGAAATATATATAGCGAAGTTATCAAGGAAGTAATGCTGCATTTCAGTGCAATTTAGTGGCTACCGGTGACGATTACAACTAATATAGAAATATGTAGTTCGATATTTATGAATTTTTTGTGGTGGAAAATCCTTAGAGCTATGTCAGGCAGTCTGCAAAGTACGAATATTTTTAAAGAAAAACACTTTTTTTTTGCTAGATAATTTTTATTATGCAACCTGTTTGGCCTTTGAGACAGTATGACAATTTTAAAGTTATTTCAAGTTTTTGATATTCTGGTAGTTCGATACTTACTATTTTAAGTTTTTTTTTTTTGATAAATTTGCTTTTACTGTTCACTAAGTTTTTTCCATGAAACATTCTATTGATATGTAAAAACGAAAAATATTCGCTAGTATTTAAAAACCAGTCAATATGAGAGCAATTTGAAGCTAAATTCACGCTATTTTGCAATCGGTTTCATTGATTTATAGAACTAGACATTGACTTGGTGCACTTTTTCCTTCTTCCAATGGCTCAGTTTGTCATACCCAAAGCTGAGTAGCACCATTTGCCTTAGCTTATATAAACTTTCTAACTATTATACCTTATACCACATTAAGGATGATGATGATTTTTTTGATATATACTAAGAGAAATCTTGGGAGAAACCAATTTTGGAACTTCCTTCATGAAATTACATTTTGTTTGGTAAAGAATTTTTCAGAAAAACATAACTATAGAGCCGATTACCTACATTTCAACTCATTACATTTGACACGGACTTATAAAATAAATGAATTTTTCATGAATTTTTATAAAAATCTTTATTATCGCCTTCACAATAAGCTCCTAAGTCAATACAACTATGCCAAAGCATAATATAACTTTTCAAACACTTGTCATGAGCTTGGACTGAGATGGCTTTTAGAGCCTTCAAAAAAAATTTTTTTTCGATTTCGGCTCTTTTTCCTGCGCTACTCGCTGGATTGTTGAATGGTTTCAACGTAATATTTATAAACCCACCTCTCGCCTCCAATAATAGTGCATTTGATGATTGCGGGTTCTCATCTAAGTTGTCAAGCATCTCTTTTGCGACCTCTACTCTACAACGCTTTTGTAAAAGATTCCGATTTGATATGCGTTTAATATGTTTCAAAATCAAGCCATAACTATAATGTGTTGAGCTGCTCCTTAAAAGATGTTGAGAAACTATGCTATCTCTCTGATGCCAATATGATGATTTTCAAGCACTGTTTCTTTACCTTATTCGAGTTCATTGTCATTGACAGAGATGGATGGACGACTAAAGCAAGCTTTCGATGAATTAACGACATTTAGTGTATGAAAAACAAGTCCGGGTCAAATTTGATCGGATAGTATCTATCTATATATATACATATATACCTCTTTCGATTTCATTGTCATTGATGGAGGTGGTTGGACGACTAACATGAAGCAAGCTGTAGATGACTTCACGAATGAGGAAGCAGTCCGGGTCAAATTTGATCAGATGGTATATGGGCTGAAAAATGGAAGCATAGATATATAAATTTATGTATTAGAAAAATTAACTAAATTAATGACCTCGATATTCTATTATCAACGGATACTTAAAAGAAAATGCACTCAGCTCTCCTCCAGGTATCATCTGTTTTATTAGGTATGTTTAACTACTTTTGACTTACATATATGCAAGAGAGAGTATTATAAAGTTGACTAAATAATAACAAATAAGTGCCTTAAAAAAATCGATAAAAAGATTTGAATATGAAGACAAAAACTCCCTACCCCATTTATTTTTATTTTATATGCTATCGTTTTAATTTGATAAATTTTATATATATTTCATAACTCTAAATAAATAAAAAAGTGCCTTTATGGCCTCGTCAAGCAAATTCGGGAAATTATTTATCCTAAACATATCCCTATTTGCATATAAAACTAAATTGGATCTTTGTTATAAAGAAAAACCTAACTTTAATATTTTGAAAAATATTTCCCAAATCTGCTATTTTTGAAATGAAAATTAAAATTCAACGCGCACTAAGCCAAAAGTGTCATAAAATTCGTAAACTCCTTACTTGAATATAAAAATATTGCAAACCCTTGCCAACTTAACACACTAATTCCATAATTTTCCTGCTTCCTTGCGTAGGCACGTGCTTATGAGCTGCCTTCCAATGCTCATAAAATGCTAAGAGTACCCAACTATTGACTTAAATGTATGCTGAGCGCGCATATATCATGAAATGCCAATAAAACGTTAAGTAAAATGCGCCGTTATTTACTCTGCGCGGACGTGCCAACGTGATTTTCAATGAAAGTGAAAACTAACTGAACTTCTACAAAAACGAAACAAACAAAAATAACAACAACAAAACTAACGTAAAGTTAAACGTAAGTGCAAATACGTTTTTTATTAAGCGTACGAAAAAACACAAACAACAACAACAAGTATGAGCAAACACTGAAAGTGGCAAGTGCGTGAGCTTGCACATTTCATCAATTGCAGCTTCGCTATCGTTTCTGTTTGATTTGAAGTGTTTATCTTTGCCTTTTGCTTGTCTACCTTTTTTCGACTTCATACCTGACATTTGCCCACAGGTTTACCTGGTCAGTCGTGCATTGGTCCATTAGTGTTAATTACATTTATTTGCGCTGCCACACCAACATCCGGTTCAGTCTAAGACTTTTCCGCTAACATTTTTGTTACGTTTTTTGTTCTTGTTTTTGGTGGAAAACATTAGTTTGTGTTTTTGCAGTGTCATTTTGTTCAATATTTACGTTAATTTGATTGTTACCGAAATCTATCGTATCGGCAAACAAAAGACTTAAGCCACGAACTCGTACGCGTTGACAGCACTTGGCATGCCTGCAAGGCTGTTTTTACAGACACAGTGTGGGTGTGCAGACGCGCATATAAAAATTACAAAAACGCCAAATAACAAACTAATTTATGCAACAACAATACAGTGAGTGGCAAGGTGACGCTCTGATGTAGCATAAAAATCAGAGTCATGAACACTGCGCGGCAGCTTTTATGAATTATTTATGGTGTTAGAATCTTATACAGCGAGTTTGTAAAATTGCTTAAGCAGGGCAAAATTGTTACCAGAACTAAATTATTAAAAAAAAATGTTATTATTTGTATATGCGTGTCTATGACCACTTCCGTCTTAGCAGCTCATATAGCACTTCCGTTCTGCAGTTATTAAAGCAATAAAGTAATTTACGAAGTGATACTTAATTTTCGCACTTCTGGCATATCTGTGAAGCTTTTAAGGTTAAATTGGACAGGTAGAACATAATTTAATTAAAAAATAGAGTTTATAGAATATATTATCTCAATATTTTTGTTACTAGATGACAGCAGAGGCTTTTTTATGCACAGTTCCTTCGCTAAAATTTAAATTAGGAAGTTATGAGCTCAAGGAAAACCTCAGAAAGGTCTTAAAAAATTAATCAAAATATTATTGAACTCTTTTGAAGTTGTTTTAGAGTTATATTCATGACGAATATAATAAGATTTAGTACTACCTGTTTCTAGTGTTCAAGTTTTATTCAACAGAAAATCTAAATATTCCGGAGCTTTTCTCCTTAAAAAAGCATATGAGCTCTTCTCGCAGTCGAAAGCTTTTCTGATGCATTTAAAGCTTTTCTGGGTTCCTCAATGTTTGGAATGAGCTCTACAAAAGTCATTAAGTATTTAAATTGTTTAAGCCACTGAGAAGTTTACGAGCGTTCTTGCTTATCAACAGCCGTTCGATTTCGAAGAAAAGTAAGCAAAATCGTCGAAGCTTTAATACCTTTCACATATGCATTTTTCACAGCACAAAAAGGTTAAAAAATATTTGTCTCTTCATTTTGATCGATCAGTTTGTATGGCAGCTATCAGCTTTAGTTGACCGATCACAAAAATTGTTTTGAGAGATTGTGTCGCTGCTTTATTTATTATTACTAGTCATTAATCGCGATAATATCTTGTCAAATAAGAAAGATTTCTTTACATGAACCTTAACTTGATTGATCAGTTTGTATGGCAGCTATCAGCTATATTTGACCGATCTGAACAATTTCTTCACAGATTGGTGCGCTGTCTAGGAGAACAATCTATATCAAATTTCGTAATTATCTTGTCAACTAAAAAAGTTTTCCACACAAGAACTTAAGCTCGATGCTTCAACTTGTATGGCAGCTACAACCTATAGTTAACGATCAAACAGACAAACTCATGGTACAGAGTATAGTAAAAAATTCTTCTTCTCAGCGTGGGCGATGATGCAGCATAAAAGTACATTTCCCACCAGCAGCAATTGCCACAAACCACATAAATATGCTAGAAGCTTTGTCAAGGTTACTTCACTAGTCGAGAGCAGTAAAGTGTGACTTTATTTAAAATTACTTACAGAAAAATCTCGAAGTGCTGTAAATATATGTATGTATATCCAACGCCTACAAGTGCTTATTTAAGACAACCAAGTTATTACAACAACTAATATATTCCATATATACAGATACCTTGAGCTATGCATGAGACATCTGGAACAAGTTGGCGCTGCAACTCAGTCTAGTCACCTCAGCTCAGGCCATGAGTAATACCAAAGCATATTATTTTGCAAATTAATTCAATACTATAGTTACACTTCAATGCCGTTTGGCAGCATTACTCAGCTGGTCTCGCCAAGATTTAATGCACTTATATGCAAGTGGCTTAGTCGCTCGATTATTTCAACACACAAGCAATGCCATTTGTGCAGATATTTCAAAAAAAAAACACCAAACAAATATTTTAATAAATGAATTGCAACAAAACAGTGCGCAATAGCACTCGAATAACTGGACGTTTTAGTGCAAGTTTTGCAACGTGAGTATATATAATATATGTATATATGGTATACAGTGCATGCGCATAGTCAGCAGCTCCAATTGAAATAGACGATTCTTTAGTCGGCATGTTTGTTGTTGGTGCAGCTGTTAGCGGCACGGACGAGCGTCACCGGCTGCTCGTGGTTAGTTTTTTGCAATGCATAATTGCAGCAAGACTGCCAAATACACACAACGAGCGGCAGTCACAGCGCTCGTAATGGATGTATGTATGTGTGTGTGTGCACTCATAAAATCGTCAGTTAGCCATTGGCGAAGTCTCACGCAGATAAGTTGGCTTACACATACATATGTATGGTTGTATACTTAGTTTATATTTGCTAGAATTACAAAGCAAAAAAAAAAACAACAAAACAAACACAAATGAAATTGAATACATGTGTGATTTTTATCTTTTATAAATTGGTATGTGGGACAATTTTTTAAGAATCAATTATTTTGGTAATTTGTCCAAAACTTCTTAATATTGATTTAAAATAGATTGCAATAAAATTTTTCTATTTTTTTTTGTTTTCGATTTTCAAAAATATTTTTTTAAAGCAAACATTTTAACCTCGAAGTCAAGACCGAGTTTACATGGAATAATTTTTGAATAAAAAAGTTTTCTTACAAAACACTTTATTTTGATCGATCACTTTGTGTGACAGCTATATGCTATGGTGATCCCATTTGAACAATTCGTTTGAATATTGTAGGATTGTTATAAATACTCGTTCATGCCAAATTTCATGAAGATATATTTTCAAATAGAAAAGTTTTTCATACAAGGACTTGATTTTAATCGATTAGTTGGTATGGCAGCTACATATGTATATCGTATAATGGTTTGATTTCAATAATTTATTCAGAGATTATAGTGTTGTCTTGGATAATAATTTCCGCCGAGTTTCATAAAGATATCTCGTCAAACAAAAAGTTTTCCATATAAGTACTGGATTTTAGTCGACCTGTTTGTATGGTAGCTATGTATATCCCACAGTGCTGCCAAATGCTGCCAAAAAATTAAAATTTCCAGCTATAGGATTTATTAATATTTTCCGTTCTTAGATGATGCACGTGACGAATTTTCGTTGCGTAACACAATTTCGTTGCAAGCAGAAAATTTCTTCGACCGTCACTTCGAATTTCAATATAATCCTAAAATATGTAAGTGTTAATGTTTTTTTTTATTTTGCAAAACCAAATTTAATAAAATTAAATATTTCACTGAAAATTCGAATAATGCAAATAATATGTACTCATACATATATATTTAACATTAAAAACATATTTCAAAAATATTCCACTCAAAATTATGCAATCTCCAACAGCTAATCATCCATCGTACTAATTCGTTGCAATTGCGCTGTTGCAAACTGAATTTGCAATCACTTTGGCATGTTATCGCACTCATTCTCGCAGCCAGCAGACGGATATGTCACTTAGACATTTCTTTTTGCGCACCACTTTGTTGCGTCAATTTTTTCCCACACTCCGTTTGCAGTCAGTCGGTGGCAGCTGGTGACAATATGCATAATAATAAAGTGCGCAGAAATACACATAATTTTTTTCATACATGCATTTATACTTCAGCATTTGTTTATATGTATTTTGAAGAGAAAATTGCTGCTTGCACCATAATTTTGTAAAAAATAATAGTATTATGACTAAATTATGGCATTTTAAGTATCGAAATGTTGAAATATTGTAAAAGTAGCTATTACTTTCAATTACCGGTTGCTGCATTACTAAACTAAGTGACTGGTATTATTAGCTAATGTCTAAGTAAATGACATTCCTAGACACTAACTATTACATATGCAGATAGATTTATATATATAAATGATTTGCATACTTCAAACAAAATATAATTCAATTGGCTAATGTTCATAGTGAATTGTCTACAGTAGTCATGTTAGCTCAGCTGGCATATATTATAATATACAAGAAAATCAGGTGCTGCCATTTGCATATGCAAACCTCTTTATTCACCTTTAATCTTGTTAGAAGAAATTATAATAGAAATATGGCGCTCACGCTTTCCACCGCAGTTCCCTTTCTTCAATATCCGTTTCGAGGTTCCATACTTTTTTAAAGAAAAAACACAGAAACTTCAAATTTAATGGTGAACATTTATTATCATTCGAAAGAACATTCTTTGGCATTTATTTTTTGAAAATTATCTCTTTAAATTGTTGGCGGCGAATGCGTCTCATATGACCCATCCGTTGAGTCCAATTATCGATGACTCGTTCGTGCATTTCGTATGGTAACTGGCGAAAGATTCGCGTAATGTTTTGCTCCGAATCTTAAAGCGAAGCGGGATTCAACGCATAAAATGTAGATTTTACATATCCCTACAGAAAAAAGTCAAAAGATATGACATCAAACGATGTTGGTGGGCCAACGACTGGCCCAAAACATGAAATTATCTGTTCACCACACCGTTTTTTTTCTGGTTAAATGGCAGCTTTTGAATCTCTTCAGGTTGCTCTTCGTCCGAAATGTGGCAATTTTGTTTGTTTACATACCCATTGAGCTAGAAATGTGTATCACCGCCAAACAAACTTTGCTTCGACAACGTCGGATCTTCTTGAAAATTTTCAAGAGCCTTCAAAACGAAGGGATGTCGCTTGGGAAGATCGAGTGGCTTCAGTTCTTGTACAAGCTATATACGTCAGTCCAAGTGGCTGCGAACGGCGCCGAATCCACTCTCTGTCGACTCTTCGACTGCTATATTTACATTAGTGCGTGCTGGAACTGGAACTAAAATTTGTCGGAACCATGCATATCGAACAACAATGGCATATGTATAGCTATCATATTCTCTTAAGTTATGAGAAATCCATCTAAGAAGGGTATAATGGTTCGCTGCAGCTGAAGTTAATACTTTTTCTTGCTTTTTAATATGTTTAGCTTTTTGCTGAGAAATACCGGAAATTCTAAGCATATTTTTAAATTTTTGAAATACTTTGCTAGTTGGCAACTCTGTTTGGAAAAATCTATTCATAATTAAAATATTACTCAACAAAGAATGTATAACAGTAAACTATAAAAAGTTAGTAAGAATTTAATTGCAATTTTAAGTATTAACAAATTGTTCAGCAACAATTAGAGTTTCAACATTTTTACAAAAAACAGGCTGATGCACATACACACATGCACATATGTGCACACATATAACACATATATATATACACATATACACATATATGTTACACACTAAAATTTAGAGCAGCACTGTTGTAAATTAGGGTTTACAAACACTTGCCTTCAAAGACAGAGAGCACGCGTGCGTGACACATACACACAACTACAACAACACGTTGCACTGTCTGCGCACGAAAATTAACGACACGATTGCGGCAAGTCCACAAGCAAGCCGTGACAATAAATCTTAAAACACATTTCAGTATGACAAGGCACAAAATTTGTAAACGCAGCAGACAAGTTAGCAAAACAGACATTTTAATCG
This sequence comes from Bactrocera tryoni, assembly GCF_016617805.1. NCBI lineage: Eukaryota > Metazoa > Arthropoda > Insecta > Diptera > Tephritidae > Bactrocera > Bactrocera tryoni. The sequence goes on along the minus strand of NC_052501.1, from coordinate 10,993,670 downwards.
AAAAGCGAGGCAAGCGCGGCATTAACCAACAAAGTTTATCGGTCGCTAGTAGAACAGTAGTGTAGTGAAAAAGTAAATCACATCCGTCACAAGCAGGTGTTGTCTGCAGAGGCGCTCATGTGAGCCCAGCTTAAGCTAGCAGGCAGCAAGCAGCGGGAAAATGTAAACAAAGCGCCGAACGCCGCGAAGGAAGTTGTTGTAAAATGTTGGAAAAACACGCATGCAAAGTGGGTTAAACATTAATTGAAAGTGCGATATTTGCCGGCGTTTTGAAAAAGTGGCAGCCGGCAAGCATTAGTATATCTAGCAGCACAACAAAGCGCAAAAAATGCTACGAAGTATTTGTGAATTAGGTCATTGTAGGAAAGCCACAGCGCCGGCGCTATCAACAGCTGCAATCTGGAGAAGTTTTTACAAGTTAACGTCTGTAATAGTAAATAAATCAAAAGCAAGTCTTGATTTTGTTAGATCAAGCGCTAAAGAAAGTTAATAAGGTAAAACCTCTAGAAAACTATAAGCTGGTATATACTAGAATTTTATTTTTAACTAAGTTGAATACTTTTTAGATACTAAGTATATATATACTTACTCTGGTATATATATCTTATGCAACTTTCAACTAACATGAAAACATTGGGTTGAATTTTTGACATTTGGTCATTGCGACTGCGTCTTTGAAAGACCAACTTAGCTTCTTCTTTACCTGAAATGGTATAACGGGTCTAATAACATAACTTAGGCTGTCAAATGCCTGACGCATTTATTGATATGATTCATCTACTAAAAGTTGGTTCCAATCCCTCTTTATTGGAGCCAACTTTTCCATGATTACAACGTTTTAAAAATAAATTTATTAGTAGACAGCTGTTTCGAAAGTAACGCTTCTAACAAATTCAATATCTAAAGGAAAATATTTACGTATAATATATCACCGTTAATTAATAATATGCAATAGATTGTTCTTAAAAATATTTTCGGGAAAGATCAAAACACTTTACTTTACCGCCTGTCTTTGAACCAGTTTTTTGAGCGTTCTTCTAGGGTCTATTAAGAGGTTCAACTTTGACACTTTATTCTAGGTCTAAGGAAAAGGTAATGGAGTTTTTTCCAAATATTCGTCTAACATGTATTTGAGAGTAGAAAAACTTTTATATTGACATTTTGGAGAAAGGAATTGTGGGTAATAACTCCATATTTCAAATCACTTTATTGAAGTGAGTGTTTACGCTTATTATCTTTTCAGAACCCTACAGTATACGTTTAGTAAAAAAAATTGATCTTTGGAAAATCATAGACTCGCCTAACCCCTTAATAGCATCAGATCAAAATTGACCCGGACTGACAAACTAAAAAAAAAAAAACATTTTTGGACTATTTAATACAAATCTGTTTTATTGCCTTTAAAATAAGCTGATGAGTCAATTTTAAACAGATTAGGCGTCCATCAGTTCGCACAATAGCGGAGACTTAAATGTCCTGTCCTTCCCGCGACGTAGTACTTAGCCGGTCGTTTAATGGAAGAGTCTTGAGTTGGGAGTAGGTTAGGTTTGGCGGATTAAATTTCCGCACCCGGCTTTCGATACTTCACCCTACTATAAGAAAAGGAAAGGCCTACAGTCCCTTTATCAAATTTTGTATTTTTACAATTATGAGTAATTTTTAAAATATCACGACTTCTACTTGACGTAGGTTTTGCAAAATATTCCGGTATTTTGGTACGAATCTAGCGTTAATAACTTTCCTATCCAAAACTTTAAGTACGTAAATACGTTTTTTAGTTAAAACTTGAACATAGAATGTGGATGAAGCAAAAAAAACTGAAAATTGGAGTTTTGGCAGACATTTTTACATACAAAAAAAAATAAAAATTCAGTGAAAATGTCGCGATATTTTTTTTTAAATATCAATTGTATCTGAAAGACCTGTGTAAAGTTTTATGAAGATCGGTTGAATAGTACTCGAGAAATCTTGCCAACCGACTTCAAAGACACAGTTTCGAGAAAAACGCGTTTAAAGACGGCGCACTTAGTCTAGCTAGCCTGGAGCGCAAAAGTTCTCAAGGCTGTATCACCGAAATTATTACTCGGATCAACTTAATATTTAGGACAATATCGTAGAAGTGTTGTAGAATTTAATAAGATAGTACAAAAAACTCGATTTTTTGAAACCCAAGTTTAGTTATTGAAATGACACATTTATACGGTAATAAACCTCTTAACAGTCTTTTCCACAGTTGATTACATACTCTTCAGTAACAAATAACAGTTGGCATATATTGAAATGAGATATCACTTTACCAAATATTATTTCAAACACCGAAAATAAAAACTACTGTTTTGCCAACACTTTGCATAGTCATAAGCTCTATTAAGCAACCATTTACAGTTAGCTAAATACACTAATTATTCATTTGCCAGTAAGTGTTGCCAATGGTGTAAAGTTGTAGCCGGAAACTTAAAAACTGTATATTACCAAGCATTGGCTAGAAATCATTCACACGTCATGAATTCGAACAGCAAAACGATAATTATGAAAAATTAGATTACTAAAAGCATGTAACTGAAATACCGTTAGCAGGTGACGGTATGCAGCAGCAGCGTTTGAAAATTAGCTGAAAAAGTGAAAAACGGCGTCGAAAACAATTAACACAGAGCGTTGTTGCATAACACAAAAGCGATATATATTTTTAAAGACAGACTTTTTTTTGTACCCGTGTGTGGAAATATAAGAGTGTGTGTGTGTCTTTGTGATATTAGACAGCTTTTTCAGACACTGACATATGTATGTTACACAATTTGCGGCCAATGAAGATATGAAAATATGCACGGAAAGTCAAATAACGGCAGTAATCTATCATTAAACGCCAAATTTCATTTAACACGTACTAAACGATAACTAAATTAACACAAAATGCCAACATAAGCGGAAAGAAAAAATGTTGCAAATTTAAAAGTTATATATGAGCGTGAAAATATGCAATAATCACAACGCATGGCAACGTTAATGTAAGCACAGGCAAACAGTAAGCGACGCAAGCAACAACATGTGACATTAGCAATGTGTAGCAGCAAATTATGCGCATGCGCACATCTCTCCGCCAAGTTTATGGGCTAATAAAAGTGAAATATGCGCACTAGCGGCGCCAATTCTTGCCTAATTTGCATTAATACACATGCGCAATCAAAGTGGTTTATATATGTATGTGTGTGTATGCATAGGAAATATTTTTAATATTTTTTTGGCATTTCACTTTCGCTTTCAACGCCTCATGTCGCACTTGACGCTTGACTTGTCTGCCAGCTGCCTCAGTGACAACATTCGTCATTAGCGGCGCGTCGCAGCGTCACATCAGCCTTAGCACGTTAATATTCTGCTTCTTCTTTTTGCGCAAATTATGCAAGTAATGACGCATTAACGTCTGAGACCGGTGCGGAGCGCGCATGTAAATGAAAAGAAAGTTCGTGCCTTAAGTCTTTCGTTTGAGTGGCGTCTTTAGCTTATTTAGCTAATGTTTTTATACATCAGATATAATATATAGCGCATGATTTATTGGTCATACTTGGGTTTTAAGGTGCTGTCACTTTTATTCATATTTTTTATTATTTTTTTTATTATTTTATGTCTCATTTACTTCAAATGTGGATATAAACCAGCCTGTCGGTGCCAGCAAAGGTAGCTGGGCAACAAATCAAGTGAGTTATGGGCGTCTAAGTGATTTTATTTAAAGTTGGCCGTACACATTACTAAATTATTTACTTGTTTGCTTGTGTAGACAAAAATAAAAACAACGAAAAATGTAAACAAATATAAGACACAAGAAAAATAATCCACAAAATGTATTTAAATGTCTAACTGCGTGTGAAAAAGTGTTTTAAGTTAACAAAATTTACATTTATATGCACCTGACGCGCTAAAAAGCAAAAATAACTCAAAACTAACTTTCAAACACATGAAAAATTGCACACAAGCTGCAATTTGATGTCTTTGAACTCCATCATCAATTCGAAAAATATTCGGTAAATACTTTTTTACAGTACAAACTTGAAAGTTACACCAGTTTTAGGTAGACTTAAGCCAAAACCAGCAAGAAATCTATTATAAATAATGAGTGAACCAGCTTGTCTTGCTATGCAGATAGCACGAACTCAATTTAGTGCTGCTCATAGACGCGATTTTTTACGGCGCCTAAGGATTTTTTATTTGCCTGTCAGGCAGGCTAATGCACCTGCAGTTTTTATGCAATAGCCCGCAGCCTTGTGTTTATACTAAATATTATAGAGTGGCTTACTTAAACAGTAAACAAATCTACTGAAACCTATAAAATTTCAGAGGAGACTGTATCTGTTGCTGTCTTCAAAAAAACTACGCCTTGGTCACTTAACCGCTTTGTAAGTAAAAGGTTGTGAGGGAAATGGCTTCCATTAATTGCTGACCATAAATAAATTTGGCAATGAAAGTGAATTATAAGAAAAATTGAAGGCAGCTGGCACTGAACTGAGTGAAAGGATTTAGTGGTCAGTTGTAACAATTATAAGGCGCTCAAATTTGTAATAAAATTGCATTAAAGCATTGCTGTTTGCAAAATTTCAGATATTTCATGCATATGGGAGTAAAAAGTAAGCAATTGCATAGCATAAAAGTTCAAACAGTTATTAGGCTAATCGTCTTACTGTAGGTAGGCCTTTGATCAAGGCCACCGCTGCTATATATTATTTTTGAGTTTGCGTCAACTAAGCAGTGAGGTCTGCAAAAATTTCAATAAATAATTTTAAGAACTTGATTTAGACAGTTTGTATGGCAACTTTATGCCTTGGACAATAATCCATGCCCCAATACGAGAAGATAACTCGTCAAATAAAAATAATCTATACAAGAGCTTAGTTTTGATTGTTCAGTTTGTATGGCAGCTATATGTTATAGGGGTCCGATCTGCACAATTTCTTCGGAGGTTATATAGTTTTTGTGGTTAATAATGAATGCCAAATTACGTGAAGATATCTCGTAAAATAAAAGCGCTTTCTATACAGGAGCTTAGTTTTAATTGTGCAGTTTGTATGGCAACTATACGCTAAAATGGCTCGATAATGGTCGTTCTGGAAAATAAATTACTTCTTGGGGAGAAAATGTTGTGTGCAAAATTTCAAATTGATATCTCAAAATCTGGAACCATTTCGTGAACATGTTAAACTTAGAATACACAGTAAACAAATTCAATATATACCTCTAATATATATTTTAAAATGAGTAAGCTGAATACCTATGAGCCCTTTCTTCTCTCCCAATCAATCAAAATTGTTGCCTTCTTTTCAAATTTTGATTATATTGTGTTTAATGTAACATTTCTGGAGTCTTAAGGTTTAGGCTTGCAGTGGTTCAGCCCCGAAATCACGAAATATTTCCTGAAATTTTATTTAAAAAATATTGTAAACACCACCTACGCCCATAAGTTCCTTAATATTCTCTAAATCCTTTCTATAAAACCCTTTCGTAGGCTAAAAGCTTCTAAAATAAAACGAATTAGATTTTGGTTACTCATACGCACCCTCCTTACGATGTCAGTTGCAGTTTATTACATATCGTCACCTAAAATGCAAAACAACGTCTCATCAAAAAAAATAAAATTTATTTTTTTTATTGCTAACGATTCAACACATCATGTTACATATATGTAGCATAAAATTTTCAGCTGCCGCTGTCAAATATAACCGATATGTAATCAATATGTAACTAATATTTAACCATTTTATAACCAAAACACGAATTTTTTTCAATATGAGCGGTTTTTATTATATCATTTATCCTTCGCCTGTAAAATTATGAGAAGTTACGTTATTTTGCATTTTAGTTGACCATATATAATATATAAATGTCTAACTGAAAATCATTAACTCATAAATTCGTGGAAAAAGCGAAAGATCGAGTTCAGCTAAATGAAATAATTATCACCATTCGCAGTTCCATGGAGCGCGTATTTATAAGCGCATAGGCGTGAGCTCAAATTTTTTAACCACAAAGTAATTAAGAGCACACATAAGTATGTACATGTATACCGAACCACACATTTTTTGTAAACCACACACTTGTATAAGTATACCTGGTAATTTATATTACATGAGGCCTACAAAACAGTGTCATTGATAAATTGAAGCAGCAAAGAGCCTTCGAGTGTTGTATTGCGGAAAAAATAGTTAATAAATAAAACATGTCATGCGACGAATTCAATAGTACTGGTGTCAGTAGTAAAAAAGGTGACAAATAATTTTCACATAAGCCATATTATCGATCGGTTAGTCATATTAAATTGTATTGATTTCATCCATTACAACTGAACTGTACTATAAATAATGCAAATGCGGCCATTTATCTTTCACAGAAACCCAAACTTTCGAAGCCAAAGCGCTCGATATATCTCATATGTATATGCACATATGCCAACAAATGTCTTCCTTCACGCAGGTTTGTGCCATACATTCGCTCTTTAACAAATGCCACGTGAACCCGATCACTTAATTTCATTAAATCAATTATTGAAATTGTTTAAAAATAGCAACAAAAACTGCTTCACATACATAGTAATCACACGTACTATTTGGATGATGCACTTACGCAGACTTCTGCAATCATTTCGATTTTAAATGTTGTCGATCAGTTTATTTATCGCCTCTTTACGTGTTTGCTCACATATTTGCACCCAAAATAAAAATAAATAAAAGCTAATATATATTTAAAAAAATTCGCGTTCAAATTGCAAGCGTCGCGAGTAATCATAGGAATTTGTTGCCGCTTTCAAAACGTGTTGCGCATTTTTTCACGAGGCAAAGTCACTGAAATACAATTTTTTGCGAAGTTATGTTACGTATATACTTAAATATGAGCAAATTGCTGGTTTGGAGTCTTTTCAGTTGTCTTTCGACTAATTTCGAGGTTACTGTGAATACTCCTGAAACATCTTAAAGTGGAATTGAAACGTTAGTCGGAATGTAAGGAAAATTATTACTACTTTCATAAGTCAAAGTATAATTTGGTATTTTTATACCCTGAATAGGTTAACTTAACTTTGCCACAAAGTATGTAGCAAACAGAAAGAAACGTCGGAGATAGAAAGTATTGACGAGCTGGGTGGATTTAGGGAAGCGATATTCGTACGAAGTTTATCGATCGTCACTGACTTGTTAGCATAGACCACCGACTTGACGTAGCCCCACAGGAAATAGTCTAACGACGTCAAATCGAACGACCGAGACGGCCAATTGACTGGGCCATTTCGTGAGATAACACGTTCCCCAAACTTGGTTTTCAATAAAGCGATAGTGATATTCGCTGTGTAGCTTGTGGTGCCGTCCTGATGGAACCACGTATTTATGTAGAGCGATAGCAATACCCATTCACAGTAATGTGCCAGTCGCGATGCAATGGTAAATCGTGGAGTACGTGTGTATTGCTGCCTGACCAATAACGCATATTTTGCTTATTGACGAAACCATTCAGCCAGAAATGCCCTCAATCGCTGAAACTGATTTTTCGATCAAAATCCAGATGATTTTCAAGTTGTTTCTCAGCTCAATTCACAAACACACGACGATTCTGGTGGTCAAGCAGTTTCAGTTCTTGCGTCAATTTGATCTTGTAGGGATGTAGGCCAAGATCTTCCTCAATTGATGCGCTGGCGGCAGCGATATTCTCGGCACTACGGGCACTTCTTTATCTCACTGACACTGGAACATTTTTTACTGTGCCTGTGGACGCAAATTTTTCCACTAGAGGCTTAATTGTTGAACTGATAAGACGATTATAACGACCATAAATTGGACGTAGCATTCTTAAAGTTGAGGCCACTAACTCCGAATTTCGGTAAAAGTAAATTTTAATAATTTCGGCTCGTAACTGTAACTGAGAAATGTCTATTTTTGTAGCGTCCGTATTGAAAAATCAGTTATATATACATATATATAAATATATAGTTGATTAGATTCTTCTAACTTTGCTTGTAGCAAGATACAAGAGTAAAAAACATTATATCCGAACTTAGCTCTTCCTTACTTGTTCTCGATGAATCTTTAGCCACAATACAAACTGACCGATCAAAACCAAGTTCTTATATGTAAAACTGTTTTATTTAACAAGATATCGTCACAAAATTTAGCTTGAATTATTTTTGAAGTCCAAGCTACAATCTCCAAAGAAATTGTGCAGATGGAACCGCTACATAGCATTTAGCTTCCATACAAATGGGTTGACCAAAATCATATCTTTGCATGGAAACTTTTTTACCTGTGGTTGGTTCTTCTTATAAATACATTGTTGAAAAAAATGATAGTGTTCCACATTTTGAGCTTTCATCAGTGTCAAGAAACATATTCTCTGCTATTTATTGATGAAAAGTTCTCACGCAATTCTACAAAAACCACGTGGCCTTCTTAATAATATGTGTACAGCTGCATTTAAAAAAATTTGATATTGATAATGCCACAAATATGTTTGATTGAATAAAAATGCAATTCACACTGACTGCTCACGGCTACTCAACAATAAACTTTTAACGCCTAGCGCGCTTTTCTTCAGTGCCAAAAGATGAAAACAAATATTGGAGCGAACGAAAAGCCTGCATAAAACCACAAATATATAATAATAACACATGTAGGTATATATGTATATATGTATAGTAAGTGTAATATATTGATATATATTATATATACATATATTAGGGTAATTCAAAAAAAAAAAAGTTTATTTTTTTCGTTTGGTACTCGGAAAAATAGGTTCCTAGACACCTCTAAGAAAGCCTCTCCAAACATGAGTTTTAAATTGTAACGGGAAGGTCCTCCTACATACAGTTTTCTATTTTTTCTTATTATCAGATAGAAAAATTTACATCTAGCCTCCAACTACTTGAAAAAATATCTTGTTCCTTAGATTTTGTAGGAAATTGAATGCTATACAAAAAAGGTCCATAATGATTTTTTCGTAAATCCAAACGTTTAAAAGATATTAACAGTTAAAGTTTGATTATTTTTGGGAAAATTTTTTATTTCTTATGAATTTTATAACTCAATGAAAAAAAATTATTATGAACGATAAAACTTATAGGCTTTCTTAGAGGTGTCTAGGAACCTATTTTTCTGAGTACCAAACGAAAAAAAAATGTTTTTTTTTTTTGAATCACTCTAATATATATTTATTTATATAGATATGCATGTATTTACAACTATGTGTACATAAATGATTAATTTGTTGCACTGCCTATGGGCGCCTTGTGGTGCATGCCTCACGCAGCTAGCTAGTCAGTCAGTCAGCCACTTCTTTCCGCTCTAATAAATTGCAATAAATTAAGAATTCCTGCAAAGTGCAACTTATAAAGCAGCAGCAACAACAAAAACCAAGCGTTAAGCAGCTACGCAAAGTGATATTTGTTGTGTTGCCACACACACACGCTTGGGTGTTAACCACCAAAATGCCGCACTCGTAACTCATTTGTTGTATAGATATGTATATATGTCTGGCTGCAAGTGCTAACGTTTGCTCCGCTGCTAGCCGAAGCGTATCCCACCATTTCGGTTGCTATTGCACAGGTGTAGGTGTTGGAAGCACACTCGGCTAGGCAGCGAGCTGCGTTGGCGGTCAGTAGGCAGGAATGTTGAAGAAACATCACAAATGCGCAACGAAATAGTTGTTGTTGTGGTGACTAACATACATATGTATATATTTCTTCGCATTGGCACGCTAATTAGCACATATCAGCATATGATCAGACATATTTGTTGAGTTTTAATAACAAAAACCGCAACGTTGCACCCACATTTTTCGCGCTCTTTTTACTTTTTTGTACACAAATAAATGTAGATATGTGTGTTATCATATTAAATTGCGTTAGTGTTATAAACTAATTTTGTCTTACTATTTTATTTATAAGAAAAATGTATTTTTTCGTGCTGTCATTTGCTTGCCACACGCACAATTAACTTCCAAATTAATTGCAGTTTCGCACGAGCATTGCACCACTACAAAAAAAGATAATACCACACACACATATATATGCCTAAAGTAATGTTTTTTCTATACTATCTTGTTCATACTGCCCTTGCAACATATGGCTCTCCATGGCATTCGCTTGCGTGCATGTGCGCATGTCACATTGCAATTACTGCAAGCAGCACTTAACTATGTTGTCTTAACAAAATTGAAATTAACTTAATTTGGTTTATTTATATATTTGTCAATTGGTTTAATTTTGTTTTTCGTTTTTTGGTTTCTTGCAGATTTCGTAAATTTGGTTTCGAACGCTTGGCACGTACTTGAGTTTATGGTAAGTCGCCGTTTTGGGTCATGCGTATGTACATATGTATGTGCGGAAAAATCGCACACATATTTGGTACTAAACAGGCCTTTTTAATTAGGAAAAATATTTGTGCATATAAATAGATGACTTAACACCCGCCGAGTTTGAGTACTGTTATATATATTATTGTAATACGTTTTTCATATCAAGCAGTTTTCTGAGTATGTAAAGGGGTTTATCTGCAGGTTATACCTCTAAAAATAACATGCTATAACTTTAAATCAATATTTCGATACTATGAGAGAAAAGAATAGTAAGACTTTGATCATAATTTCAAAATTCTTAACTCATATTTCAAACTCTATGTCGTTCTCCTCAAAGTAATACCTCTTGGCCACAATACACTTTGGCCAACGTTTTTTCCTATCCTTGAAACAATTATTAAAGTCAATTGGCGGTATAGCCTTCAATGTAACGCGCACGCCTAATCACATTTCATTACTCCAATTAACTCAAAACGGTGTCCCCGGAGCGGTTGATTGAGTTTGCCGAATAGCTAGAAATCACACGAACCTAAATCTAGCGAATACGGTGGTTGTTGCAAGATATTGATTGAAGTTTCGGCGAAAAACTCACGAAGAAAATCTTCGCGCAAACGACGCAGAACACTCTAATAGTATTCTTTGCAGACAGTTTGGCCGGTCGGAAGGAATTCGGAGTGCCCCACACCTCGATAATCGTAGAAAACTGTCAACATAACCTTGATTTCTGACCTGCTTCGGGTGGCTTTTTCCACTTCACCTTTGCCACGATATTCGGCCGATTGATCATTTGTTTCCTGATCATTAGCATAGATCCAAGACTCATCGCCAGTAATAATACGTTTCATGACATTCTTTTAGTCGGAAAGCATTGTTTCACAGACGTTGCCGCGACGTTGTTTTCCGAAAAAAATTGTTGATTTTGGAACCAAGCGTGCATTAATTTTTCTTAAGCCCAAATGATATTTCAAAATGGTTTTTACTGATCCTTCCGATATTCCAACGATGCCATTAAGATCTCTGACTGTTAAACGTCGGTTCTCAAGCACTAATTTCTTTACTTCATTCTCGTGTTGATCATCAGTTGATGTTGATGGCCTTCCTGGACGTGGTTCGTCGTCAGTGCGTTCTCGACCGTCTCTGCATAATTTGTACAAATCAAAAACACTTGCTCATAAAATTATCACCGAAGGCCTCTCCAACATTCTGAACATTTCAGCAACAGATTTTTTTTGATTCCGCGCACAAAATTTAATGGAACTTCTTGGTTGAATAATATCGCTCATCGTAAAAGTCGCCGAATGCGCTTTATTTAAAAAATGTTTCAAAGAGGTTTCCGCGCGAAATTTAAATTAAAAAAGTCTTACTATTTTTTGCCAAGTTTAGTGAGTAGTTAATCGGAGACAAATTATTCCCTCACTATCAAAATTTCTGTATATTGTTCTCTATACATTGATTAAACAGATCTGATATTTTGATCTGATCAAATCGATCTGAAAAATCGAAAATTACGAAAAATATTTAATTTTTCCTTCAATATTGTTTTCTATGTTTTTTATTCCAATAATCGCCCTTTCGATTAATACCATAGCCAATTAAGTCTTTAAATAATTAAGAGGAAAAACATTTGCTAGCTGTACAGACTGACGAAATGAAAAAACTCACTTTGAAAACATGTTCCACGTAACAAGGTTAACGAAAAAACTTGAAAATGGCCATAAAGTATATTTTCTATCAAAAAGTTTTGGAATTGTTCCCAGAATATAAGAAGTTATAAGTAAGGAAAATCTGCATCAAACAATAAATATAGGCATCATAAAGTTTGGAAGAAATTTACTCCTATATCATTGTGTATGGGTTTTATTATAAGTCGTTCTTCAAATTTCACCATAACGTATTATCGAAACCGATACGGAGATAAGATAATCTTCTCTGGCACATTTTATCATATTAAAAATGTATATCATGTTTATCGAGAAAAACATTTAAACAATTCTTAATCGTACGAATAAGATATTTGAAACCAAACTTCTTCATCTTCTTAAACCCCTCAATATCTGATGATTCATAAACACATAATCTTAAACATGAGTTTATGGAATTTGAAAAAAAACATTTTTCGTAGAAAATTACGTAATTCTCTACCTTTTTAATTAAATTTCAAAAAATATTTTGCTACGACCGAAAGAAAAGAGAACTAATCTTGCATATATTCTGCGATCTTACGTAACCTAAGCATTTATGGCTGAAATTTCTATACAGAAGATTTAAGCAAAAGCTCTTGTGCTATTTGATATTTTTACTACAAAATTAACTACATTCCATTAAAACCTTAAATTTCACTCTTTGCTGGCTCTATTTCCATGTCAAATCGAGCATTTTTTAAGCTGATTGAGCTACGCTTTCGCAAAGTAATCGGCTTACCCGACAAGGTTGTGGAAATTATGCAATACTTAAATAGGATTTTGCGTTGAAAAAATATTAAAAAAGTCTCACACTTGCTTGCCACATATTTTTCTTTTATTGTGGCAAGCCAACTGGTTACCTTGCAAAGGTTTATGTTCAAGGCTAATAGGATTACATTACAATGACAATTGATGTTTACACACATTTGCTTCGTAATAAGCTTAAAGTACACCATAATAAATAAGTAACGAATACAGTAAATGAAGCATGAAATGCAAATAGTGAAGACAAAGAAAAAATAGCAAGTAATGAAGGCTTTGATGAAGTGTCAACAACTGAAACCCAATCGCGGTATATTTCTTTATTTTGTTTTTTTGATAATTGCGTGGAATCATAATTCTATCTGAGCAGATTACTTTTATGCCCGTTTGGATTAGAATTCAATTTTTTATTTCACAAAAAGCCAAAATATTGGTAAATAAAGTTTAACTCTTGTAGAAATTAATATCAATTTAAGGCGATTTTCTACAAATAATGTTATCTAAGTAGTATAATACCTGAGGTAACAATCTGTAAAAGGACTTGACTTTGGTTAAAAACCAAAGCGGATGCTGGCAACTAATATAAATTAGATGATTCGGCAATTTTTGATTTGCTTTTTGCAATCTAAAGTATCTTTACATAATACATTAAGTAATCGAAAAATTCGTTTTTCTATTTTTTTCATATTTATAATGAAATTTAATGAACCAAATATGTACCATTTTCGTAGACCACTTTTTGCCATTTTTCCGCCAAAGACATTATGTCATCAGTGAAAAACTTTTCTGGTTTCTCGGCGAAAAACTGCGAAAAGTAATTTTCACAAGCTTCTCTTGAATCCAACTTTACTCCATTAAGGGAGTTCTGCATTGACCAAAACAAATGGTAGTCCGATGGTGCAAGGTCAGAGCTATATTGTGGATGCATCAAAACTTCCCAGCCAAGCTCTCCCAGTTTTTGCCGAGTCATCAAAAATGTGTGGGCCTAGGGTTGTTCTGATGAAAGACGAAGCCCTGTCTGTTGATCTGTTCCGGCCGTTTTTTTTTTTTTATTACTTGCTTCAATCTGATCAGCTGTTGACATTAAAATGTAGAATCAATCGTTCGACCAGGCTGGAGCAGCTCGTAGTGGATGATTTCTTACCAATCCCACCAAACACTCAGCATAACCTTTCGATGCGTCAATGCTGGCTTTGCGACCATTAGTTGAGCTTCACCACGCTTGGACTATGATCTTTTTCGCACATTATTGACGTATTTGATCCACTTTTGGTCTCCTGTTACCATTCGCTTCAGAAATGGTTCGATTTCAATTCGTTTCAGCAAAGAATCGCCCATGTTCATTCGGTCCATTAAATTTTTCACAGATAATTCATTCAAACATTGAACTTCTTTTTGTAGCCAGCCTTTTTTAAATGGTTCAAGAGTTTGATGATTAGTGCTAAGTTCCTTAGCGATGTCATGGCTGCTTATGAGACGGCCCTGGTCAACCGTTTCCACAATTTCATCGAACTTTTCAACGATAGGCTGACCAGAGCGAGGTGAATCTTTCACATCGAAATTTCCAGAACGAAAGCGACCGAACCATTGTTGTGCTACGCGAACTGATACAGCATCGTCTCCGTAAACTTCACAAATTTCATTGGTGGCTTGCGTGGCATTCTTCCTTTTTTTATACAAAAATTTCAAATTAAAGCGAATTTCTTCATTATTTTTATTCATTTTTGAATAGCTGTAACTTTTTTTTGACTTCCCCGAATTTAATTCTTTTTGAATGAAGTTTAAAATCTCATCTTCTAAGACTATATGGCATGACACAACGTAATGGGTAGCACTGGAGATATACGACTGCAACGACATCTATTGACACAATACGAAAATACTTTTTCGACTAACCTATATACGCAATTTGTTTTAAGAGAATTCGCGGATTAAATGTAATTTTCTGAATACAGCTTTCTTAACGGTCAACAATGCATGCAAAACAATATTTTAGGTAAAAATCAGTACCATATATCACAGAGACTTCATTACAGATTTGAATGAATAAAGAAAATACACGAATATTTGACACAAATCTTAAACAAATCAAAAAAATATATATAAGTATGTGTATATTCACAAAACATTTGTCTAACATTTATTTTTATTTTTTCCAACTTTCTACCAAAAACAACAAACAACAGCAAGCAATTGGGTGCAATATTAAAGTCATTGCCAAAAAGTTTCACCTTCAATATTGCCAAACAATTTATTCAGGGTTAATAGGAAAATAATAAGTGCAAACAACAATAACGGCGAAGTAATGAGTCTAAAGCATGTAATTGTAAAATATTTTTGGAAAAAACGGTCATTATTGCCGCACAGAGGCTTATGTGTCTGTATGCTTTGTGGTGAGTAAAGTGTGCCACACCCATATGGTTACACTAGCATGTGGTATGTGTGTCATTATATATGTGGCAAGTAGCCAAAAAAGCAAATTAAGAATTTCTTAAATTTTCATTTATTGTATTTAATGTTGTTGCTTTCAATATTTACTACAACCAAAGTATGCTCTATTAAGCAGAAAAGTCTAATTTTTTTTGGTTTTGTTTTTTATTATTTTTGTTAATTTTACTTTGTAAGCTGTATATTGTTTGATGTTATTGTTATTGGTATTTTTACTTTACTTAAATATTATCGAGTGGCTCACTTTTTTATGCTCTTATGACTATGCACTCTTCTTTTTGCTTATTTGTTTATGCTTTTCATAAACTTATAATACCTACTAAATATTTTTGTGTACTTAACAAGCCCTCGCAGCTGCTCCACTCCCCTCTTCCCCGTTTTTTTTTGTTTTTTTTTGTATTCATTGCTTGACTGCATAAATAAAAAAAGTAATCGAAATTAAACTCGCTGCACAAGCTCATATCAAAAGCAACTGGCGACATGAGTAAAATATTTATGCACAACAAAAGCAACAAATTTATGAAAGATTAACGTCGAAAAGGGCTGCGCCGCACTTTCAGCGCACTTTCTTTTCCACTTTGGATGAAGAAACGTAGTAATCATAATAATTGCTGCTTTAATGGCATTTATTGGTCAGTAAGTTGATATGAAGACACTAACGGTAAATGAAGATAATATCTATTGCCTCGCATATGAATATGCTTGAAGTATGCAAAGGCATTAGGGTGAGACATTTTTTGTTGGGAAAAAAATTTTAAGAAAAAAATTTTAAGTTTCAGGAAAAAATTTAAGATTTTATGAAAAAAATTTAGATTTTAGCAAGAAAAATTAGATTTAAGGTAAAAAAAATTTTAGATAATAAAAAAAAAAAATTTTTTTTTGAAGTTTGGTATTTCTTATAAGAAATTCAGCTGTTCTTTCTGCTACTAGCAACCTAGTATGGCATATACCAGGACTTATTGTTCACATAGTCCACCAGTTTTTAAGATAACGAACTGAAATTATACACATGTCTTTGCTTCCGATGATGCTGCTCATTTAATGGAACCGTCTATATCGAACCATTATTGGTTATAGCTGCCATACAAACTGACCATTTAAAAGCCAGACCTTGTACAGAAAACTTTTTTATTTGACAAGATAACTTAACAAAATTCGGCATAGATTATTCTTTCTGATAACGCTACAATCTCCAAATATACTGTTCATATCGGATCAATATTAGATATAGCTGCCCTACAAACTGATCGGTCAAAATGAAATTCTTGTATAGAAAAATTTTTTAACTGACAAAGTAACTTCACAAAATTTGTCACAGATGGTTATCCAATACACTACTATACTTTCCAAACATATTGCCCAGATCGGTTTACTATATCACATATCTGCCATACAAACTGATCGGTCAAAATTAAGCTTTGTAAGGAAAAGTTTTTTATTTGACAATATATGCATCTTTACGAAATTTTGGAAAACAACAACAACTAAATCAACGATACAATCTTCGGCCTTATTGTTCAGATCGGCCGACTATAACATATAGCTGCCATACAAAGCGATCGATCAAAATGAAGATAAAATTTGTAATACACTTTTACGTTCTAAGAAATGCACATGTGTAGGGTATTATAGCTTCAGTGCACACAAAGCTAAAGTTTTTTCTCGTTTTTTTTTTTTTAATAACAACACCACCCTAATATTCATACACAGAAACTTAACAATTTGTTGAAATAATTGAAATATTAGAAAACCTCTTCTACTCAAATTTCTGTTTTTCCACTTTTCGCCGTTCGAACAATGCATTTTGCTTCCAAAAACAGCAACAATAAAAGCAATAATATTTGTAATGATATTATCTGCCTCAAGAAATTCAACAACTTTTGCTTTCATTTAGCCCATATCTTGAATGCATGCTTCACAATCTAGCAGTGTGCTTGTGAATATACAAATACATATATGCTTGTATACGTGTATGTGTGTATGTATATGTGTATGTGCGCATGTATGTGTGCATAGTACATCTCTTGTTCCCCTAAGCGTATCCGCTTACAGTGCTTGCAAAGCTTTGAATTATTACTGATAGTGCTCTCATTGTTTTTGTTGTTCTTTGTATGCGCTCACATGCATGACAGGCAAGAAATGAAATGAAATTGCACACGAGTAATTCAGTGGAAAAGTGAAAATGAAAGTGACCAACTAGCCGGGCAGCCAGCCGACCAGTCAAGTAGCCAAGCGGGCAGTTAACCGAGCGCATGATACACACATACACCCATACATGCGTACATGTATATTTTCAAGCTGCGCTTTGCAGCAATTTAATATTGCAGTTGTTTTTGTTACTTTATTTGTTGCCTTTATTTTTTTGTCGACTGCAAGTTGTTGTCTTGTTACAATTCAATGACCACAGACATCACGGTGCTTAAGATACGCCGATGGGTATTGCATGCTGCCTTTCTCGGCTGCGCATCCATAAGCAACAAGAGGCAGCACCGACTTATAAAGATGCGATATGCATATATGTATGTACATATATGTATATGTGTTTATATCTATGTACATATATATATATGTCTGTCCGTATATGCTTAACTGCCATTGCAATCGACATTCAGTTATCATCATGTGCATATTAGACACGCTAACAATCTGCCACAACATTATTAACAACAACACAACAACAACCAGCATCAATGTGCCACTAGGCGTATTGATAGCACTGACGTTATTAGCCTTGGTTGCACATAAATCCATCAACACTTCAACAGTTTTTTGCACTTTTCCGTTTTCAATCATTTGCCTATTGTTCGCGTTTTGCTGCAGTCTTTCAGCTCTTTTTAATTAAATTTAAATTAAAGTTGGAAAATTATCGCAAATATATGCAAATCTGCGAGTTGAAGTTTATAAAATTGTGGTTAATATAAATAAGCTGAAGTCTGTGATTAATTAGTATACAGTTTATTCACTTTTCACCGCGCACAGAAAATAATCAGAACGGTTGGTTTAATAAACTTTTTCAATGGCGAGGTCATTGCTGCTGCATGTCGAAGAAAATATTATAAGTAAATCCATATAACTTATAATCAGTAATAAATCAGTTGACTAATCAATTAATGAGAATCCTGATTTATTCAATTAATCAAATAATCCATCAATCAATGTACCAATCAATCTTCATATCAATCAAACAGTCAATATATCAATATACCAAGAATTTGAAATCATCATTTAATAATTCTATCAGTCAAAATTAAATTATGACTTTAACAATCGTTTAGTGTTTCAATCGATTACTTAGTCTCTGAATAAATTAAGCAAGCAATCGCTCAATCAACTAATTAAATAATTAGGCATTCTATCATTCAATCAGTATATCAATCAGCTAATATATCTATATATCAATATTATCAAATAATCATTTAAAAATTCAGTCAGTCAAAATTAATTAATCAGTTTCATAATCAATTAGTGATTCAATCGATTATTTAGACTAGAATTAGTCAAGCAATCGTTTAATTAATTAATCAAACAATTAATCATTATATCATTCAATCAGTGTATATATCAATCTGTCTATCTATGAATCTAACTATCAATCAATCAATAGACTAATAAATTAATGATTTATCCAACTAACTAACAGATATACATATATAGCTATATATCAATTAATCTGGATCCATTTCGAAGTTCGATATTTTAAAAAAGAAAAACACAGAAACTTCAACTTCAAAGGGGAGTGCTTATTATCATTCGAAAGAACATTCCTTGACATTTATGTTTTGAGGATTATCTCTTTCAAATGTTGGGCGTAGATACGTTTTAGATGGTCCATCCGTTGAATCCAAATTTCGATGACTCGTTCGAGCATTTCGACTGGTAACTGGTGAATGACAAGTGTGTCGGTTTGCTCCAAGATCTGAATCGAAGCGGGGTTGTCCTCATGTACTTTAGACCTTACATATATCCTCAGGAAAAAGTCTAACAGTGTGATATCACTCGATCTTGGTGGCCAATTAACTGTCCCAAAACGTGATATTATCTGCTCACCGAAGTATTCTCTCAACAAATCCGTTGATTGTTGAAACCAAATGTCACCGAGATCACGAGCTGCAATTTCAGTCATCAAATAGTCGGTTATCATGGAGCTATAACGGTTGCCATTGATAGTTACATTCTCATTGGCGTCATCTTTTAAGAAATATGGACCGATGATTCCACCAGCCAACAAACCACACCAAACCGTT
Organism: Bactrocera tryoni; assembly: GCF_016617805.1. Classification (NCBI taxonomy): domain Eukaryota; kingdom Metazoa; phylum Arthropoda; class Insecta; order Diptera; family Tephritidae; genus Bactrocera; species Bactrocera tryoni. The sequence goes on along the minus strand of NC_052501.1, from coordinate 10,974,214 downwards.
GGTTTTTCTGAATAAAATGGCAACTCTTGAATCTCTTCAAGTTGCGATTCGTCCCAAATGCGGCAATTTTGCTTGTTTACATACCCATTGAATCAGAAATGGGCATCATCGCTAAGTAAAAATTGGCTCGAAACCGTCAGATCATCTTGGAATCCCTTCAATCAACCAATAAATCAAGCAATCTATTAAACAAAAGGCTTATTTAAATAGATGTTGAAATTAAAAAAAAAAAAAAAATTTTTTCCAGAACATATTTCTCATACACATCACAGGATATATTTATTCAGTAATCGAAATTTAAGACACCTTTGTCATTTATTAAAAAGCTGTCATAACTCCAAGTCATAGTAAAATCATAGGTTATTACATAAGCTCACAAGTATATGTAAGGTTTTAAATAACCTCTCAGGCCACAGTTGTTCGAATTCCCGCTTTCATACCTCGTCAGCAATGAACCTGAACTTCCGAAAGCCGCAAACTCACTTTTACCGCAAATTGTGCCATAAGCAAAGCAATTACATTTTAAATGGTACTTCGGTAGCGAGTAGTAGCAACAACAACACAAACTTTTCATTTTAAAGTTATCTCGGAATGCGGATATTAAAAATTGAGTTTGAAAATTTTCAAATTCAAAACACTTAAGATCATTAAATGCCAATGCATCAAGAGACCATAAAAATCAAAGGCAAACCGGGGTATTGAGGGTAAAGCGGCATGCTGCAGCTGAAATGAAGAATTAGTGTCGGGTCGGGTATTAAAACAATGAGGAAATTCGATTTTGTCAATATGAAGTGCAAAAACAAAAGTTAAAAATCATAAACTTCAGCGCGCTTGCAAATGACTGCATATAAATTATATGATAAACATATTTATACTTGTATCACATGTATGTAAACAGGTGGCATTACCACAATGTACCGCTCTGCATGAAAATATGAAATTGTAGCCCAGATCCGCCAGTTGCGCTTAAAACCAATCAATTGTGTGCGCGGACGCATATAATTTATAAAATCACCGACTTGCCAATGAGTGATTATGGCTACAACAACAATAATAATAGTAAATAATTTAGTTGTTATGCGTTGCATACACAATATCTGAAGCAAAAGCTTTTCAGTTTCATTTTCGCAGCAAGCGATCCTTGACGAATTGGTGGGCGGCAGCTTTGGAAACGCTAGGAAATCATGTGCTTGATTCGAATATTTCGCGTTTGATTGCTAATATGCATGAAAAAGCGGGCAATTTTGACTTCCTATATCTAATTTAGATTGCTTAGACGCGTGTGGACTAATTCAATTATTTTGTATTGCTTTTAATTAAAGAACAAAACAGGCAGTATTTGCCAAAGCACACACACGCTTATTATAAAATTATAAAATTCTTTGCATGCACACGGCGTGAGAACGTGCAGAGCGTGTCAACACAACTTGTAGTTATGCATAAGAAATTATCCACAATTAAATCTAATTACATACTTTTCGTTCTGTTTCGCTTGCAGACCCAACAATGACCCGACAACAACAAACGTTTAACACCCCAACCAGCGCTTTGATCGCTTGCCTCTGTGTATGCTTGTTCGCGCATGCGCAGGCAGCTGAAAAATGGTCACGTCAATTGGAACCGACCTCACCCGGCGTCTCCGATTCGTTCGATTGGGTGCCGCTAGCGCAACCAGTGGACAGCTCGACTGCCAAAGATCGCTCAGCGAATGCGCGTGTGCTCACCTACTCACAGGCTTTTCCGCCAAATGGCCGCTTTGGTGATTTGCCAAAGCCGCATAATCCACCAGCGCCACAACAGCAGCCATTCGATTTCCCATACCAATTTCAACGTTTCGTAAATCAACCACAAACGCGTCCACAAATCGGTTCGCCTTTCGGCGCGTCACCGCTAAAGGCATCCGCACTACAAGGCGGCGAACCCACTTCACAGTCTTTCTTCAAATTTGAAATGCCTTTCCGTCCAGATGGTGGTAATCGTGATGTAGGTGCCACCGGACCAAGCTCACTGCAGACCGGCTATCAGATACAACACACCTTTGGTGGTGGCGGCGCACAAGCTACACTCTTCAGTTCACCACTATACAACCAGCAACCGGTGTTCCCACCAGAATTCCACCCAATACCACAGAAACCCATCCAGCAACCTTTGCAGAAACCGTTACCACAACAGAATTACATCGAAGACAGCTTCCCGGCTAAGAATATTTACCGCGAGTCTAAACCGAATCCAACGCAACAATCTTTGCAAAGCGTTACACCACAAGTATTCCCTGCCGACCCACCAGTGGAGCAATTCTTCGATTTGAATAAACCGCAATCCAGCTACAACGGACAAATACCTTCATACCAACAACCGGAAAGCTTACCAACAGCGCCCTTCCAGCAAAGCGCACCGACCGCACCCGCTTTGGCGCCCAACAGCAATGCTGGCAATCCACAAGATGTACAATTGCTGTATGTGCCATATGACACGCTCTATAATCAGCAAAAACCGGAGTCGCAAGCTTACGAAGTCAACAAATACAATGTGAATCCTTCTTTGCCCACGGTTAATCCATTCCAAATCAATAATTTTTATACGCAAGACACGCTTGGTTCGCTGGATCAACAGAAATATTTTACATCAACACCCAGCACGAGCACGAGCCGCCCCAAGACCACCACTCTCAAGCCAACAACTATTTTCCAGAATTATGTTAATCCTCAACAGCAATTAACTACACCACGTCCGAAACCGAAGGCTCATCAGCCACCGCTTGCTATGTTCCTGGTGCGTAACTCAGCACGTCCCACACAAGCGGATGTTGTTTCAGCACTACGTCACTCCAACACAATCGCTGTTGTTGATGCGCCCACCAAGAAGATACCAGATATATTCGTCGGTCCAGCTGGTATGTCAACTCCGGAAGGTTATGCGAAGTTTGAGCTACCCTATTTGTCGCAACTCGCACAAACTCGTGAGCTACGAGAGATACCTTTCTTTGTAGCGCCGCTTAGTTACCGCACACCAAGCGGTTTCAATAAGATCCTTTTGCCTGAGCCACATGTCGGCTCAATCGTCATAAACCTCGCCAAAAGCAACAGCGCCACACAAGAAATTGTGAGTCAGCCAGCTAAGCCAAGCGCAGTTTATAGTCAAAACGATATTAATCAATATCAGCCACCGCAGCCCACACAGCGCGTGCGTCCACAACGTGTAAAGCAGCCATCGGCAACCAAGGACTACTATCCAGCGTTGAATGAGCCTGTGCAGAAACCACACGATCAATTTGAGATCACGACTCAACGTTCCACACTGGCGCCTACACGCGGCAACAAATTCAACTACTTCTACAATCAGGATGCCATACGCGAGGTCAACTCACCGAAGGTCACGAAACTTGATCGCCCAAAGAAGAAACGTCCACAGCACACAGTTCAACAACAACAGCAGCAACCAATTGAACAACCTGCTTTCACACAAACCATTAACAATCCATATGCTCAATTCCAGCCAGCACCTAACCAGATAATCAATGATGATATCTACAAAGTTCAGCCCAACCGTCCAGCGCCTAGCACTTCCACTTCCACAAGCACCACTACCACCACAACCAGCACAACTTCAACGACTGCTGCACCCGCACATACCTTCTTCACATACAATCCCAATGGACAGGTTGATTATCAGAACGCCAACGGTCCTCTCTACTCTTTTGGTACCATACCAAAAGAACCAGTTGAGGAGCAGTTACCACGTTTCACCACACGTCCACCCATAAGCACCACACCGGAGGAGGAGTATCGTATGAAACAGTATTTCCGCCAACAAGATGCTTTCCGTAATCGCCCACAATTAGTAAATCCCACGAATCCACCTTTCGAGCAGGTACAATATACGCCTGTTGATTTAGACTATGAACGAGATGCCAATGTACCATCCACAACTCATAAGACTACATCGACAACGAAACAACGTATTACGTTTTACTCACCGTCGCAATCAGCGATCTCGGGACCGGAAGATGCATACAATGTGGTCTCGCCACAACGGCCGGATGTGCTAGAACTGCAGCGCGAAAAAGATGTCCAACTTGAATTGAAACCGCATCGCCAGCAAGCATCTAGTCAACGTCCTTTATATAATCAAAACGAGATTCCCGATAGCACCGTTGAATATGACCCCAATCCTTATCACGTACCCTCAGAATTGCCACCACTCACACCAAATCTACCAGGACTTGTAAATAATTTGCAAGAGAAGGACAAACAAAATGCTATAGGTGAACTTGCTACAACTACACCAAATCAGCCAGAGCCAGAACCAGAACAGCCCACACGTCCAACGAGACGTCCACTCAATCGTGTGCGTAAGCCTCTCGTTTCTAAAGTTACCTCTTCTGTATCCTACTCTGAAACGGAAACATCTACAAGACGTCCCGCGCAACGCGTACGTCGTCCATTTGGTTCACGCGCAACAGCCAGCACAACCAGTTCACCAGATGCCGAGGGCGAAATCACACCGACAACACGCCGCCCCTCGTCTGCAGCACGTAATCCACTTATACGCAATCCCAATCGTATACGCTACCAACCCACACAAGAGGAACGCCAAAGCTTACGCACAAAACACCGTAAGAAGTATGGCGAATCCGGCAAAGATGAAGATTTGGACTACCAACGCGATGTATTGAATCAGAATTATCCAGTCATAAAGCCATTGTCATCACGCAAACCATCTAGTCCGACGGCAATACCGAGTTCTTATGCGACAAACTACGGTTCCGAAGCACCGACGTCTGAAACTCAACAAGTGTACACGGTTACGCCGAGCAATACGGTAGAAACGAATGAGCAGACCTTCCCAGCCGGTATGTTAGAGCCAATGCAAATCGCTCAACAGTACAGTCAGTACACTAAGGATAATTTCGGACCGGGTTATTTCCCCAACCAAGAGGATTTAAGTCCTACCGAACCGATCATACGTAATGAGATCAATCCGGTCTTTACCACATTGCCGAGTACAACAAGCACCACTACCACTACCGCAGCACCAACAACAACCACTGAAGAGCCGTTAGTTACCACAAGACGTTCGCCATTTATACGCCGAAATTATCCACGTTTGCGTACTACAACTACCGAACCGCCAACCACAACAACACCGGAAACCGAAACGAAAACTTCGGTAAGTGGCAAAACCCTCAATCAAAGTTTGTAGAATATATTTTTTAATACATTCTTAAATAGCTACGTCCACGCATACCACCACGTAAGGTGATTAGAGTGCGCGCACGCACGCGTCGTCCACAAATTTTATCATCAACCACGTCGATTCCAGAGGAGGAAGCTGAAGTCGAAGAGCCCAAGAATAATTTCCGCAAAATAAACCGTTTCAATCATGATCTGTATGAGAACGAGGTGAGCCTTTAAGCAATTTCTTTTACAGCTCAAAAACCTCACAACTTTTTATTCTCCCAAACAGGCCTCACCACCACAAAGACGTCGTCAAAGACCGAACTTCCAACTGGATGGTCAGGAATCACAATGGTCTCCAGCATTGAAATTCGGCGGCAATCACCACTTCAAACCTACTAACCCCAAGGAACAGAATAAGGAGAAAGAACATAAGTTCGAAGAAGAGCCGGAAATCGTGACCATAGGACCTGAAGATAGCAAAAAGGCGGATAACTTTGAAGTAAACGTATCAGCAAGCTTTGGTGAGACAAAGCCAACACTTAAAGGGCCTAATCTAAAGTAAGTATCTGAAAAATTAATTAAAGATTGGTGAAATTAAGGAATATTGAAATTACACATAAGATAAAAACTAAGCGGGTATGATGTACCGTTAGTATTGATTTTAACCAAATGTGCATTTTACTCAATATTATCAAAATTTTTTCTCAGGCCCGAGAAATCCTTTGCTGAACTTCTTGAAGAAGTCATGGGCAAGGCACCTGAAGAGAAACCACTCGAATCGGCAGAGGAGTCCACGCAGCGCACTACAGATGGAACCTTCTTTGAGTCACAGAAAACCACAATATTCAACCGCGTCAACAGACGCAACAAATTCAAGAAACTCAGACTTCCCTCAACACAAAACACTGAAAGCTTCGAGACGGCCGAGTCGCAAGGTCTTGGTTCGCAACTGTACAATTCACTCTACGGCAAGGAAAAATCCACAGACGAAATAGTGAAAGAACTTAAGACGACCACGCCACTCACACCGGAATCCTCTACATTAACAACAACAACAAACAGTCCATTGAGTACAATGAACACCAACGAGCCGACAACATCGGAACCCTTAGAAGTCACGTCGTTCGCAACAACACTCGCTATGGATGATGATTTGGATAGAAGTACAATCGCGCCAACAGGAAATGAAGACGAAAATGCAACCGAAGAGAGTGCTACACGACGCATGGATGAAGCAGTCGATGATCTGGAATCGCAACCAAGCATATTCTCCGAAGTCAAGAGACAACTGCACGATCTATTCGCCATCGACGAATCGGAAGATCATGCGGTAACCGCGGCTTTGGCGGCAGTCGGCAAGCGCAGACAGGAATACATGAATATTAAACGCACCAAAGCCGATACGACAACGCAGGCGATGAAAGCCGTAACGGAGGAAGCTACAGAGCCCACATTATCAGCGACGGCTGTGAAAACGCCAGCGGACGACCAAGCTAAAAAGAACTTGATGGACAAAGTCATCTACGCCACGTCCACGTCGATGAAAGTGACATCCGAAACGGAGATTTGCTATCGTGGACGTTGCATACGCTCCGAGGATTTGCCAGCGAATCATAAATTGAATTAAGCCGGGAAGCGCTCAGCGCAAGCGCGGCAATATGCCGCAGCGAAGTAAGAGAGTTCAATTTACCCTCTCTTTCTCGTATCAACTGGTATTTTCTATGTATTCATGAAAGTAGTTAATGCGAAATCGTATTCAGAGAGAAGATTGTGATAATATGAAGAAAGAAACAATACAGATAAATCAATATACACAATCTTTACTTAGAGCATAACAATAACCGGCTTAATAATTGTATATTAATATGACTATATAATGGCTTATCACCGCCGAGTTGATGAGTTTAGCTATGTTTGTATGATAGTTTGTAGATGTTTCTGGAATTTTCCTCTTTTCTAGTGCGCGCTGTCTCTATGACTTTATTGTAATTACTTAGCTTTTAATATAAATTTACGAAAATCTAGTTTAATTTATAAGGGAGTATAAAAGTTCCGAAACCTGCGACGCGTCCAGTGAGTTTTTGTTACATTTATCCTTCCATTATCTTAATATAAGCTAAATTAATAATAAATATACATATATATTTTTTATGCAACAGTAATCAAATACTTTATATAATTAATGTAATTAAACGAAACGAATTATTAACTGTAATTCTAATGAATTTTTGTAGCCACAGGAACGAGTAAAAAAATATATTATATTTTTATTGTATTGTATTATTTTTAGTAAGTCTTATATGATTGCGAATTAAGTAGCCTTAAGTCTGTAATATATTTAATAAAAGACCAATAAACTTAACAATGATAGAACTAAAACCATAAGTTTTTAAATCATCATTAAAAAAATATGATCGCCCTTTGAAAGTTCAAAAATCCTGGATAACTAAAGTATTTCCAAAAACTTCTACAACGACGAAATACTCCCACTCAATTAGTTTCGCTCTCACGTGTTTCCAAAGTGTATGCTCTCTCACATTTCAAATGGCAAAACTACCGGCTTTTCTTCATGACTTAGATTAGGTTGGGTTATGAGGTCAAAAGATTTCATTGGACAGCTAAGAACACCGGTCGTTGTTCTATGTAAAACTCCTTTATAATAGATCATAAGACCCTTACAAACCGACAAAGCATTTTGAGCCTTTCACAAATTCGTTAAGACTGCTGCTACTGTAAGATTGTCGAGATGTTTTAAGCTCAGTCTTGCAAATGCTGGACAATGGAAGATAATTTGCCTGGATGTTTCCACATCATCCGTACAACTTTGACTACTTGGTATGTTAGATGGCTAATCAAAGATCTAATATACGTAGTGCTTTGTTAGACCATAGAAAAGAAGAACTCCTGTGTTCGAAATTATCAATTAGCAAAACGCTTAGTATCTAATACAAACTTGCACAAGCTTTTAATTTCCATTCCCACCAGCTGGGTGGGATGTCTGAATGTATGCGCTCCTAAGTTCTTGTCTTGGCTTCCCAAACACGGGACAGTCAAGGAGGAGTGTCGAGTTGTTTCCACCTCGCCTTCTTTCATACGGCTTCTGCAGATGGCGTCTGGTAAGATTCCCAGTCTTACTTTGTGGACACTAATAGGGAGAAGGGCAAAGTGATCACGAGATCACTTGCGATCGATCTTGGGCCAAAAGGCTTTTGTGACAGATCATGTACTGGTGGTGTCCCAGCGCTGGCCGAGCTTCCGCGAGTAGTAGAACAAAAGAGGATATGGTTCTAGGGTGCCTTTTCTTGAAAGCTTTTCAGCTTTACAGTTTCCTGCGATTCCAGGAAATCTGCAGTAAATCTACTGCTACCTTAATGGCTACAACCTTGGCCTGGAAGACACTGCAATAGTTATAAAATCTGAAAATGGAGTTGATAGAGATCTCATGACTGTAGACCCCTCCACCAACCTTCTCCCAAGCTTTAACCCATCCGTGAAGAATCTCGCCGCCCCTCTCCTCCAACGGTTTCTTCCCACCCACAGTGGGTAGATAAGGAGCCGCTAGAGTTCAGTTTGGCAAACCCAGACTCTCTGAGTCTGTGGCAACTTTGGCAGCCATACACACATTGACAACTTGAGACCGTTGAGATTTTTAGACTTACCACGTGAATGCCTTTTGGACAATGTTCTGTAAAAATTCTTACGATTGCGATAAGATGAACTTTGCTAAGGGCAAGTAGGTACATGACTTACTAAAACAAGAATTACTTGACGATATAAACTCAACTTTACGACAAAAAGGCAAATTCGGAGCATCTAGGTTTCAAGATCTTTGTTTCGTTTTCAAGAAGCGCCATTGGAATTTGAACGAGATCTCATTGGCTCTGTCTTTTATCTCTTGCATAAATTATGCGGCAAAAAGCTGGACTCGACTTACAATAGAGATAATGGCCGTTTAGACTCTATATTGTTAAGGTAATCTTATATATCCACTTGGAGAGTTTTCGGGATCGCAGCGTTTCATTACAGCGCTATGAAGTTAATAAGGTCAAGAACTGGAAAAAAAAATTTAATGTCACAACAGATAGCTAACTTGCGAAGTTTTTCGGTTGGGACTATAAATCTTTCATTGCTGCATAACTTCCTAAACACCTTACCCCAACAGCTATCGGGCTGATATATAATGTATATATATATCTACCCAAGTAATATCACTAATTTGAAGGGCTGTTTTTTCGGCGATCTAACCCCGTTTGGATCGGTGAGTTAATCAAAATCAAGTTTTTGTATGAAAACTTTGTTATTTGAGAAGATATGTTCCCGAAATTCGGCATTAATTTTTGTCTAAAACAACGCTACAACCTCTGATTATATTGTTTAGATCGGACCACTATAGCATATAGTGGCGATAAAATTTCAAGTTCTTGTATGTAACCGAAATTAATTTTTGTACTTTTTTTATATTATTTAATTATTTAGTATTTAAAAAACTTAATCAAATGTATGAAAAGCTTAAACATTTCTGTAAGTTTCTCACCGCACATTTCTATGAAATTTAAATAGTTTTGCAATATTTCATATTTATTTGCGCATTTTATTAATTATTAAAGACACTTTATTACATTGACATACAGAAGGTAATAATTTATAAGTTCACTTATGCACGCTAAATTGCGTACAGTAGCACAAGGTATTTATTTAGATTATAATAAATTTGCTCGAATTTATTTAAAAAACATATTTCAATAACTGCGAAAAATTGCTGACGTACGAATGTAAAAATTTTAATTTAATCGATTGGTTTAATATTTAAAGAAAATAATTTAACAGAAGTCTGGCAATGTCATGGTAAATATAATTTGCATGCACAAATTTAATGATCAGCCGTTATTTCACGAATGTTTTCGCAGTAAACGATTCTTTCGTTCACAAAACATAAATATATAATACTTATTACTTATAATAGCATTTCGAGCTCCAAATTAATTTTACAAATGCATGTAGATCTTTTTTAAAATATAAATTATATTATTTGTGTGTATATTTATGTATATACATATACTATACATATATTTGTATGCACCTAAGTTTTGTAAATTCTTTATGCTTAACTTTCGTGACATGCACGTCATGCCTTTACTTTGCCATGAAAGCATTTACTTCCACGTTGAGAGACATAAGGAAATAATGAAAATATTTTATATCACAAAGATTTAAAATGTTTAGCTAAACACATGTTTGTGTAGTCGAAAATGAGAAATAAAATGAAATGTCATGTCATTGGCACCATGGACTCATGGTGCAGCATTGCGATTCAAAGGCGCAGTCTCATCATCGGTTATTTCGTGTATGTCATCGCCATTGTATGTACTGTTATCGCCTCGACCTGCAGCAGCAGCTGGCTGACCTTGTGGGAAGTTCCATTTTTGTGGACTCGTACGACCAAAGACAAGGAAGAACAGATTGCCGACGAAATAAAAGAATGCACTCACATAGAACACAATACGCCATTGTGCGGGATTTTCCTGCAAAACAAAGTAAACATATCAAGAATTACATGCACAATGAAATCGAATAAAAAAAAGACACTGACCTCATCTGTCACAATCAGTCCAACTGTGAGCGGTGCTATTATGCTTATCACATTCGCCACGCAGTTGGTAATGCCCATCAATGTGCCGGCGAAATTTGGCGCTATATCAATGTGATTGACTTGAAAACCCAGATAAGTGGCCGCGTTTGCACCCACTGCTATGGTCAACAATGTTATAGCCAACTTAACACTACCGCCGGCATTTATATAACCCAAACCGATCAGTGCCACCATCGGCACCCATTGACCGATGGTGTTGAAGAATTTGCGTGATACCCATAGACGCGTTGTATAACGCGCATTAAGAAAATCGCCCAAAAAGATGAAAGCATAGGACAGCAGACACATAGCAAAGTAGGGTAACGCGGAGAGTGGACCACTACTACGTATATCCATACCGAGAATATTCTTCAAGTATGTCGGTATTTCGGTGAGCAGTGTCCAGAAGCCCCAATTATTCGCTAAATGCACAAAAATCAACGTTAGGAATGATGGTGAAGTGAATATTTGAGCCCATGGTAATTTGTGTGGTTGTGTTTGTGTGCCACTGCTTTGACGACCAGCATCGGAAGGCCGACGTGTTTGTCCGGACGATTCAATATAACGCAACTCGGCTACACTAATCGATGGATGCTCCGCAGGTGTGCTGGCGCTTAAGAATAACCAAACGAATGACCACAAAATGCCGACAACACCGGAGAGGTAAAATATACTGGGCCAACCAAGCCATGAGGATGCTATATAACCGCTAACCGACAGCATTACAACCGTACCGAATTGTGCGCCCGAATAGCAGTAGCTGACGAGACGTGCACGTTCCTCGGCTGGTGCCCATTTGGATAGAAATGTATGCGTCGATGGAAAAATCATGCCTTGCGATAGACCTTGTGCCGCACGCAGCGCCAACACTAAAGGCCAGTCTCCGATTTTGGCGCTCAACGGTGTCAAAATGGCCAGCGAAGAGCATATAAGCACACCAAAAAAGAATGTATACTTGGCACCATAGTGGTGCGCCATGTAGCCACCGGGCACTTGTGTCACGACATAACCCCAGAAAAAGCTGCTGAGCAGATAGGACTTAATGCCCTCATCCCATTTGTACTCCTGCAAGAGTTGAGAAAAGTGATAAGGATTTTTTACTAGGTAGTTTACGGCTTAAGCATACATAATTTAAAAATGTATATTTTCCATTATACAGAAATTATAGATAGGTGATACATACATTCGTATATATGTATGTATGTGTACAAACATTCAAGTCTTAATGGTTTTTCTAAATTTTTGCTTATTTTATTAAATGCATATGTGCAAACATGGGCATGACAAAAAATGACAAAAAATGACGTATGAGAAAGCAACTGTGTTTACATTCTGCTTTTTATCAGTATAAAGCCACAAATTCAAATTTTTTTATGAATAATATTTATGTACATATGTGGTACACTGCTGAACAAATAAATGAAAATATTACAATATACTGTTTTTATGAGAAACGATTATTCGAAGTTATCTTATTAAACTACTTATTACTATGTAAGACTGTGCCTACTACATAAACATACATACATATTTATACTTACATACATACACATATGTATGTATGTACATATGTATATATACTTGACATATTACTGATAATTTTTAGTGCTTATACATTTGATGAGCAATAGCGTAAACAAAATATTCTGCTATCAAAGTGCTACTTTATTCACGAATTTGCAATAAATAAGCCAATTAACACACCCACTTAAGATCACCATATGCTGCTAATTTCATTAACAAAAATTTAAACATGCGGGCAGGTACTTACCTCAAATGCTGGATTTGTGGCATTTTGATCTGTCATCGCCACAATGGCTACAGATAGATTTACGCGCAGCGCATAAGCCACTGCCAAGCCACAAAAGGCGAGAAAACATTGTAGATGACGTATACCAAAACGTGGACCTAATCAACAAAATTGATGAGCAGTTTGTAATTAATGCTATCTTTAACAACGAACATGTGTATATTTCACTTACCTTGTCGTGCAGTATCAATTTGCTGATAGCCACCATTGAAACAATCACACCATAAAACCATTTTATTACCTACCTACGACTTACACTTGCATTTATGTACACGATACATACGCCCACACAAAAATTTTTACAATATTAACTATTTTCGGCAGCTATTAATGGCGTTTGGAATTCTTTTGTTACTTTGTTGTCTTAGCGAAACTCAATACTCCATTCTATAACACTTTAAAGAATTTGTCGAGTTTGCACTTTTCCACCCAATCGCAACTATACGCTCTACATCACTTTTGTAAATGATGAGTTTTGTATACGTTTCCAAATACGTCAACACAGAACACACAAAAACAATATAAAAATAAACGATTTGAAATCTTTTTCTATCAATGGAATGAAGGAATAGTGCAAACAAACAAAGCGAATTGGTAAACAGCTGACAAGTGCTGGCGTTACCACACGCGTCAAAGATAGAAATACCCATTTAAAATTTATCGATAAATCGATATTTCGGTGAAGTACTTTGTAGCAGCAACGGAGTTGATTAGAATACGAAAGTTGGGATATACATATGTATGAGTACCATACGAAAGTTTTTCAATCTATGAGATTCTAAAAAATAAAAAATAAACGTAAATTAAGATGAATCCATTAATTATTCATAGAATTAGTAGGAACTACTATGATGACAGCCTAAAAGTAATGCTGAATAACAAGAGAAAAACCGTATACATTTTTTGTTTAATTAAGGATATATATCATGTAAGTATGTACAGTAAATTTTTGAATAAAAGCAAGCAAAGTCCTCGATCGCTTCAGCGATTCCGGTCTTCTCCGTGTGTGAAACCTGAAAAGAAAAATTTCTCAACCAAAGTTGGTCTCTTCTTAAAAACGTTCAAGACTAGTAAAAATCAACGAAATTGCGTCAGTTTTTTAACATAAGTTGAAAATTACTACAGAATTCGATTTTCGGTCAGCCCAACAGAAAAAAAATTATAGGGATCGGATCATTTGTCTCAGAGTAAATACTCAAGCAAATTCCAAAATGAAAATTTGGGAAAAACGCATTTAGAGATAAACGGATAGAGCTGATTGAATTAAGAGGTTACATAGATTTACTTGAGTAAAAGACTTTCTTCAATAATTTTTTTCTCATATAAATAATGGAATATTTTATTAGAGTTTTTAACCGTTACAAACATATACTATTAATAAAGAAATTCTGTAATCTTTCGAAAGAAATATTTTAAACTAGGCCATCGCGACGCCATTTTCTGTGACCTCTCCGAAAAAAGATGCGCCAATTTGGCAGCATAACTCCTTACAGGATCGTCTAAAGTGAAAAATACATACGTGTTTTAGTTAAAACCTTAACTTAGAATTAGAACGAAGAAAAAAACTAAAAATTGGAATTTTTTCAGACATTTGAAATTTTCTATAACGTGTATTTAAATTAACTATAAATCTCTATATAATTTTATAATAAAATACGAAAGTTTGTATTAGTTATTTTTAGAAAATATTTTAAATTTCGTAAAAAAAATGTCCAACTTATAATGATCACATGTGATCCGATTGGCATTACTGTCGCTACTTACGAGCAACGATTGAACACTGTGGCAGCACAGCCGAATGGCGGAAATTGATAAGTGTCAATTCGGATATTGTCGTGTGTGAGCGTTTGTGTTGCTAAATTTCAATTTATTTCCAATTCTTGAAGAAAGTGTGTTATAGTTAAAGTGGTATTTAAGCGAATTTCAAAATTTATATAATGAAGGAAGTGTATCTTTAGAGAAGTCAAATGCTTTTGTGTAATGTGTATAAAAGAAAAGAAGCAGCGGAATAGTATTTGTGTGAGCGAGGGGCGCATGCAAATTTGGTTACCTCGGTATCAAAAAAAGGCAAAAGGCCCAAATAGTATAAAAGCTTAAGTAGCCTAGTAAAGAAAGTAGTTATGTGATGTGTAAGCCTATAAAATTACAAAAGGTGTGAATGAAATTGTGAAAATATTGCAACCAAAATGGTCGCCACAAGCTTTGTGGTCTGCTTATGTTTCGGTATCCTTTTTCATCCGTTATTCGCAAGTTTCAGGTATGTTTTTCGTTGCTGCAACTTAAAAGGTAAGTTTGTCTTAATATGCTTTCCGACAAATAAAATTCCATTTAAAAAACCTTAAATAATACATAATTTCCAAAACTGTCTTGCGTAGAGAAGCAGGCTGATGTTCTTTAAATATATTAAGTCTAAATTGATTAAAAATATTTTATATATGAAATATCTAAGAAATATACAATTTCTATTATGTACATACTTATTTTTTCTCACATTTTGACAGCCATAGTAAACTGTAGTTTACAGTCAAACAAGGTCTGAATTTTCAAACTTCAGTGACTCTAAAACTATAGTTCGCAGGTGCTTTTTTTGTGTAAAGCCGACTGATGACAAATTTATTAACTAAAATACACTCCGCAAATATTTGTTTTATAAAGATAGATATGTATATATAATTATCAAAAATATTTATATTTTTAAATTTAACTTTTTCTAAGTCTTATATGCCAGCCGTCGTTAAAGCGAATTAAAACCTTTCTCCCAGCTTTGTTCTGATTTCAAATAAAGTAATGCGTTTTATATAAACATAGTACATATCTTTAACTAGGCGGGTATGAAAAGATCCTAATCTTTATTTGTACACTATTGTACTCCGAATCCGTACACACTGACATGGCCAAATCAACTCATCTCGTCACGCTGATTAGTTACACACTATACAAAAACTCTACAGAGCTTGCGATGTTTTCTTCTTCATGTTACTAACTTCATGCAAACAGAAAGGATATAGTTTCCTTTTCTTCGCGAAGTGTCATTTATAATTGATATAACGTATAACTTTTAACTTTAGGGGGTGAGATTACCAAGAATGGTGTGCGACTAACATCCGAAAACGTGATCAACATTGGGAAACAGATCGAGAAGGCTGTAGGAAATGTCTAGAGCACCAGCGAAACAAGCATCTCTTGTGCAATTGTCCCACATTTGTAAGACTAAGTACGCTGAAAGCATATGGGATTTGGTGGATCACAAAGCCGATGTCCAGCAAAACCTCCGAGAAAAATATTTGGCGAAGAGGAATATTTTCTTATTTTGAAACTTGACAATGTTTTGCCGGAGTGACTTAAAAAATCTAAAACAATATCTAAAATATTATCCGTTTAACTAAAATATGAATATATCTTAGGAAATCGTATTAAAATATCCACAAATATGTTATATAAAACATAAATTTTTTGAACTTTTCTAGTTCTATAATAATTTTTTTTCATTGAGTTATAAAATTAATAAGAAATAAAGAATTTTTCCAAAAATAGTCAAATTTCAACCGTTAATATGTTTTAAACGGTTGGGTTTACGGAAAAATCATAAGGGACCATATTTTAGAGCATTCAATTTCCTACAAAACCTAATTAACAAGATATTTTTTCGAGTAGTTGGAAGCGAGATATAAATTTTTATATCTGATAATAAGAAAAAATAGAAAACCGTTAGGCGGAGGACCTTCCCGTTACAACTAAAAACTCATATTTGGAGAGGCTTTCTTAGAGGTGTCTAGGAACCTATTTTTGCGAGTACCAATTGGAAAAAAAAATTTTTTTTTCGAATCACCCTAATATATACCTATGTATATAATATTTATATACATATATGTAGTAAGTAGTGATGTTTTACACTTTCTGATTATATTTACTAGTTGCCAACACAGCCACACTCGCAAACTACCAGCCACCCCGGGCACCAGTATCATTTTAAAGGTTTCCAAACATTCTGAGTTTTACTCAAAATGGTGTTTTCAAAGTCGGTGGACAGCTTTACTTGAAAACGACTAAGCCGATTAGACTTAAATTTCAACACGTGCTTCTTAAATATATTTTTTAGTAATATAATAACAATTTAAGGCTGAACTTTTGGTCAAAACTCTATCTTTTTTAGAAGCCGCCATTTTGCCAAAAAATTTTATTTTGTTTATGCCTTCGATTAATTACTAGATTTTACTAAATTAACGAAATCTGTTTAGTTTTTTTAATTTCAGAGGATCTAGTTCAGAGCTATAGTGGTCACCGCAAATGGTCTTTTTTGAGAGGAGCTCCCGGAGATCAGCTGTAGTTCCTTTCAAAATAAATATTTTTACTAATACTAAATCTTAAAATACAGTTTAAAGAGACCATTAATATGTCTACAAAATTTTGGATCAATAAATTTAAAAGTGTTCCCAGAAAAAGTTCTTGAAAAATTACCCCTAAAATAATGATAAAGCGTTTTTTTTTTACCAATTGTATTGATTTTGAGTTTATTTTTGGAGTTCAATTCCAGATTTTCTAGTTTTGTAATCATTTTTTTCTTATATATATATATATAATAGTTTACAAATTCTTTCACTTTTTAAAATTAAATATATATGTAATATTTCTTATGTCTCAATTCGTAAAAATTAATTTATTGCATACTAAAAAAATAACAACTACACTATTAACATCATTTTATAGTATAACAACTTAAGGATAAGTGCGCGCTTAAGCTAAGACGAAATTTACAAAACTCAACTAAAATACATTGGCCGATTGAGAAATAAAAGAATATAAAACAACTTGGTCAAAACAAAGTGCTCAAGAAACGCTGAAGTAGATAATCTAGTTCGATAGCAACAATGCACCATTCAATAAGTGTAATCCGCATAACTGTAATAAAACACATGACATATGGTCGAGCGAATCGAGCTGACAACAATGATTGTATGCAGCGATTTGATAAGATAAACCCAGCGACGATCAAATATTAATATACAAGTGATTTAAGTGCATTGATGTCGCATATTTTATGATTACGCAACGCGGAGACAGTAAAGACGTCACTTCGGTGTTGTAACCAACTGGCACTTTGCGAATAAGTAAATCAATCAATAATTTGATTTAATCAAAAAATAATGTAACTGTGCACTCGGCGCTCTAAAGTGATGTAATTCGACTTTATTTTGCATTTAATTAGAGAAAAGTAAAATTCTACATTGTACAGTGTTCCTATCACTAATAACGGCACTTGATGCATTCGCTCGCACATCACGACCAGCACTCCTTATCGCCAATTGTTCAAATTGTTCAACGAATTACTACAAATTACATACGTTCGGACAAATACTGTAAACAAAATTTAATTAAAAATTTCTAAGTCATTATTTAATTTAAACTAGTTTATAAAATTTTTTCTTGTGTTTTGCTATTTTTTTTCATTAAAAATATAATATCGATAATAGTTGCATGTTTGTTTATGACTTAAGTTTGCCCGATTTCCTTGCGCTGGCAATGGAAGCACATTTGTGACTTAATTATGTGTACAGTTACATTTATATTATACAAAATTAACACGCTTTTCCGAACTGTATAGCGCAAATGAAGCACTTTTTAACATTCGTGACTGGTTTACTTACATATGTACAGGTTAGTAAGAGCCTTATGTTGTCCAGGCTCTTACATACACACACACCTTTTGTTAGATAAAATACTTATTGTCTATGATACTTAGAGATATGACTTAAAAATCTACCGATATAAATAACATTATCGCAGGACGCAAGTGCAACGCAAGTATTGCAAACAAAAACAACAATATCCAGCGTTATCCGCACTACAGGAATCATTCTTAAGAGTCTTAACATAAACCCTAATATACACATACAAGTATCTATATATACATAAGATATATGCGTACTATCAACTAGGAGGTCTTCTGTGTGCTTAATGAACTACAACTACAAATAAAGGACCAACTAGTCCACACGGCTTTGTTGGTCTATTGCGTGCCGTTCTCAGTGATTGTTATCTTTTTCTTATCACCATTCAGGAGTAACGCTGGCGATTCAGCGTCCACCACGTTCAACCGTTTGGCTAATGTCTCTTCGGGTGAATTCCAACTTTGCACTTCGGTCTTGCCAAATATGACGAAGAGTAAGTTGCCGACAAAGTAAAAACCGGCAGCGATGAAAAACACAATACGCCATTCGACCACATTAGTCTGCGAGAGCGGCATAAAAATAGTTTGGTTAATAAAATGTCAATGCGGTATAATTGATAAGTTAAACTTACCACATCGGTGACGACCAGGCCGACGGCCAGCGGCGCCAATGCGCTCATCACATTCGCGGAGCCATTGGTGATGCCCATCAGCGTACCCGCATAGTTTGGCGACAGATCAATATGGTTCACCTGGAAACCCAGGTAGGTAGCGCCACTGATGCCCACGGTGAGTGTGAGCAAGATCACAGCCAGTAATGAATGTTCCTTCGTGACATAGCCGAGTCCAATAAGTGAGATCATTGGTATCCAATGGCCGATGGAGTTGAAGAATTTGCGACTGAAAGCCAGTGATACATTCTCACGACGTGCCAACACCTTCGATAGGTAGATGAAGAAGAAACTGAGCAAAAGCATGACCGTATACGGTAGAGATGACAGTAGAGCGCTATTTTTCATATCCACATCTAGTATGTTCTTCATGTAGTTGGGAATTTGTGTAAGCAGCGTCCAGAAACCCCACATATGCGTGCAGTGTACGATGATCAGCGATAAAAATGGCGGTGAGGTGAAGATCTTGCGCCACGGGGTCGGCGCTACTATGATTGGTGTCGAGTCAACTTGTCCCAATGAATTTTCGATGAATTTACGCTCCTCCAATGAGATGGTTTTATGTTCAGCCGGTGTGCTGGCCGAAAAAATTAACCAACAGATACCCCAAAGTATACCCAAAGCGCCAGAGATGTAGAAAATACCGGGCCAACCGAGTGGTGATTCAGCGATGATACCGCTTATAGCCAGTATAACAACAGTGCCGAATTGTGAGCCGGAATAACAGAAAGTACTAAGCGCGCCACGTTCTTCGACGGGTGACCATTTCGCCAACATGGCATGCGTAGCTGGATGCACGGAACCTTGCAACAGTCCTTGAATGACACGTAACGCAAACAACAACTGCCAACCGCCAAATTCAACAGCTAATGGTGTGAGTAGCGTCAGCACGGAACACAGCGTAATGCCAATTAGCAGTAATGTTTTCGCGCCGTATTTCTGTGCAATGTGTCCACCGGGTATTTGGGTAACGATGTAACCCCAGAAAAAGCTGCTCAAGACATAGGACTTGGTGCCTTCACTCCAATCGTATACCTGGAAGAAGAGAACATTAAGTTTAGCTGTCTTTTGCTTTTAATTATATGGAGCAAATGAGAAAAGTTTGGCAAACGTGATTCTCAATTTTGGGTTGTCTAGGCATCGCGAGTTTCGGAATTATATGTACATACGAAGTGTTTGAAAATGTATGTTTGCTGAAGTTTTTTTAAGAAATACAAATTTCTTGAAGGAATACAAAATTTTTCCTTAAAGGAAAAGAAATCCCTAAAAAGTCGAGATCATTCCTGATCCTGTATTAAATAAAATGAAAGTGACAAGTGTTGCTTACCTAAAGATTTCAACAGAAAATTGAAAGCATAGAACTTGAAGGCCCCGTATACCTTTAAGAAGATCCCTAAGATCAACAATCGCGCACTAATCTCATTTACCAACCCGAACTCTTACAATTAATTTCATTCCACACTCACCGTAAGATTGCTGTTCGTGGAATTCCGATCCGTCATCGCCACGATGCCCACGCTGAGGTTGACGCGTAACGCATAACAAATCGATAGGCAACAAAAACAAAGGAAACATTGTATATGTCTCGTACCGATGATCGGTGCTGTAAATAGAAACAAGAAGAAGGAGATGAAGGTTAGTTTTCCGCACAAAAATACAAATAACTGTATATAAGCAATGGCTTATCACTAAAACGCATAAGATCATAATAATATATATGTACATATATTGTATAAAGTGAGGAAATCTTTGAATGTGTGGCCACGAACTCGGCCTGAGTCGGGCGTAAGTCTACGGTCCTTGAACCTTAAAAACTCATAACAATGATGAAGGGATGGTGATAAGCGAAAGTGTGAGCTACAAACTGATTAGCGGATATTATTGTGGTATTTGTAAAGATCTCTTTCTTATAGGATCCATTCACTCGCTCACAGTTAGAACTAAAATTGACTTTAGATTCTTTTTATACTCAGTATAGGGTATATTAATTTTGCCACGAAGTTTTTAACACCTTGAAGGAAACATCGGAGACACTATAGAATACATAAGTATATAAATGGCCAGCGTGACGACATGAGTTGATTTAGCCATGTACATCTCTCTGTCCGTCAATCTTTCGGTACATGCGCGCACTAGTCGCTCAAGTTTTAAGATATCGATCTGAAATTTTGCACACACTCTTTCTTTTTAAGATGCTGCTCATTTGTCGAAACCGTTGATATCGTACCACTATAGCATATAGCTGCCATTCAAATTGGTTAATCAGAATCAAGTTCTTTTATGGAAAACTCTATAATTGCACGATATCTTCACGAAATTTAGTACGGACTATTTGCCAAGGCAACTCTATAATCTCCAAAGAAATTGTGCAGATCGGATCACTATAGCATATAACTACTATACAAACTGATCTATAAAAATCAAGTTTTTGTATGGAAAACTCCTTTATATTACAAGATATCTTCACGAAATTAAGCAAAGATTATTGGCCAAGAGAATTCTGTAATCTCCGAAAAAATTGTGAGAAATTGTGCACATCGGATCACTATAGCATATAGCTGCTATACAAACTGATTAATCAAAAT
Organism: Bactrocera tryoni; assembly: GCF_016617805.1. NCBI lineage: Eukaryota > Metazoa > Arthropoda > Insecta > Diptera > Tephritidae > Bactrocera > Bactrocera tryoni. Next base: position 10,952,671 of record NC_052501.1, on the reverse strand, counting down.
AAAGTACTTGTACTGAAATCGTTTTTATTTGTGAAGAGTTACCAAGCAACCGAAGTTAGAGTTTTTCCTGTTTCTTAATGCACTTTCAGGATTTTTTTTGTTGAATATTCTCACTGTAAAACATGTATGCAATATTTTCTATCTGCAACACTGGCTTACTTTTGAAAAACATTTTAACACTAGTGAAGTGTGCACTTCCACCAAATACACTTGTATAGTTTGTCTGGATCGATCGAGTGGATGTAATTTGTATAGCCGAAATATCGTCGCGCTGGCTGTGTGCACAAAATGCTACTGACTAGACAGCCAAACGGTGTCCGGCGTTTAAAGGAAAGTTTTGACTTTCATCTAGCATACATACATATATATCAATATATATTCAAACAAAATGTCTATAAAACCTATACAAACATATCTATGTCCAAGTCGGCACGTAAGTACATATGTATGTGTGTAAGTGCGCGCACTCACTCCAGTGCCGCTTACTCTGGTAAATGACACTTACGAGCGCACTTGAGACACATATTTATATAACATATTCGTTTGTCTGTGCACTTGTAAATTCATAAGTATATATACACATACATACATACAGAAATGTGTATCCTGCCTCTTGTTGCAGCCATCACTCAAGCCTACTTACTTACGGGTGATTAGTGAGCAGCTTCTTTCAGCGATAAATATATTTGCGTTAGATAAGTGTTTTTAATGTTAAATCACATACACTCATCTATAAACCCTTGTGTATGTGTGTGTGTCTGAGTACCTAAAGTGATCGGCTAAGATGGACAGCCTGTCTTAATGGCACGCAGCGAGCAGGTTAAACAGTCAGTTTGGTAAATATATATGTGTAAACCGCTAAAATTATGTTTGCATAAACTGCTTGAGGGCAAGAACGTGAGAAGTCTGGCATTCGGTTATGATTATGACTCAAACTCAAGGCACTATTAACTTTTGTGATAACAATCTGATCACTTGAATGCGAAATCAGATCTAGTGCTAGCCGATAAATTCATTGAAACTCAAGTGCAGTCCTTCATTGAAAGATTTTTTGTTGTTTAATACGCTGATAATCGCTAACTAGTCCTTAACTAGTTACAAAGTAACCAATTGACCTATGAGTTTATTTGTGGTACAAAAATTCTAGCGCTAATGATAAGCTATGGTGGACAGACACATGGTTCACGCAAGTGAAAAGAGTTCTCTAAGCGCCATTTATTTGGGAGTGGCCAGAAACGATTCTGTCACATATGGCTCAAGCAGCTCACAACTTCCGGTCTTAGACCAAGTATCCACTGGGTAGCCAAAAAACTTTTCGAGCGAGATAAAGTGAGAAGGAGTCTTGGCTGGGTTTGAGACGTCACTTATTCGTCGGAACCGCCAATATCGGAACACTATAGCATATAGCTGTCATACAAAAACAAGATAAATGTTATTTTATGCCCTTTTGTACTAAAAGAAAAACACCAATGAAGGGTATTATTGTTTTGTTGTGCCGGAAGTGAACGTTTTTCTTGTCACTTCTACTGTTATTTACACTGTGACTAGTTAGTATGGGCGAAAACTTAGCATGAGCGATTAACGCTCCGCTGTCAAGATTACCATAAAAATTCACTTAAGCATTTTTGTCAGTCATTTACTAAAACAAAACTTTTTCTGAGATAATTATTATGTCGTCGTAGAAAATTTATACACCTCACTTCTATGTCGTCACGGAAATATTTTGCTCTCGCAGCCAAATATTTTGAAATTCCCAAAGGCATGTCTTTCTATTAATTATCCATACATGACTGTTTTGACTTATTCTTATTTTAGCGCCGTTTTTATTTTTGTCATGACAGCACGTCATGTCCTTTACGTGACAGTACGCTTACAGCTACAGAGCGGAGTTGAACGTCAACTGATAAATATCGCACGTCTGCTATGATAATGTCAAGAAAGAGTTTTATGGTCTTGATATGCGGTATTACATTTTAGTGACTTTATTTAAATTTAATTCTTATTTTAAATATTTGCGTTCGCTTAAGTGTTACTCAAATGGCTGCAACTGCCACTGCAGATGCTGGAAATGTGAGCATTGCGGTATTTTCTGTCATGTTGTGATGCTATTATTTAGATTAAAAAGGCATTTGAGAGGCATTTTGCCACTTTGAGTTATTTTCCGTGCACACAAAGTTGTGTTTTGATTCCCAGAATTTTGTCTCGAAGCCATAGGTTCTTATGAACGATTTTCTTTTAAAAAATAATGCTTGTTGAATGACTAAGTCAAAGTAGTTTCATTAAGTTTTAAGTTATACTATATAACTATAAAAGCAATTGTAGAACCCCCAGAGGTGATGTAGTGACCGATGCGCAGAGCATACTGAAATTATGGAAGGAACACTTCTCCTGCCCGCTGAATGAGAGTTAAAGAGATGGTGAACCCGATTCGCCATTCGATGATGATGGAACAGACGTCCCATTGCCCGACAATGAAGAAGTTCGAATAGCAATTACCCGTCTGAAGAACAACGAAGCGGCGGAAGCTGTTGTATTGCTGGCTGAACCATTCAAAAATGGCGGCGAAGAAGTGATAGAAGCACGCTTCAGCTTCTTTGCAGAATATGGTCGAATGAAAACATGCCCCACTATTGGAATTTAAGTATGCTCCACAGAAAGCCCACTCAATGTACTGGGTAAAATATTAAAGCCCACCGTCAACAGACTGGCCAGATATTCACCATGCGCCAAGTCTTGGAAAAGACCCGTGAAAAGAGGATCGACGCACACCACCTCTTCGTCGATTTTAAAGCTGATTTTGAGAGCACGAAAGGAAGCTGCCTTTATGCCGCGATGAACACATTTTCCTTAAGTATTTAAAATATTTTGTGTCTGCCTCTAAACATTTGTCTGCATCTAATCTAAAATTAACAGGAATCTAAAATTATGCCTCCAGTATATTTGCTTGCCTACAAGACTGACATCCTAACAAAAAATCTAACTTAATTCTGAAGATGCAGTAGATATATGTATATATATATATATATGTTTATGTTCGCTTGTTTATTTTTCTAAGAAAGCTAATATTTTCTGCTTATTAGTTGTGGCTGTTAGTCTCTAGGTGAGTCACTTTAGAAATGTTTGCCAAGTACATATATTAAAAAAAAAATAATAATATTTGCAAAGTGCAGTGAGGGCAACGTTTGTTGCGCCTAAAGAAACATTGCTTTTGGAGATAAAACATAAACAGAAGAAAAGGTTTTTTGATAGCAAAAATACCATTTAGGTATATATAGAATCTCTTTTAAGCTGCTAATATCTAATTTTATATCTGATGATGTCTAAAGGGACTACTAAATATTTTCATAGCTAATTTAATACTTAGATATATTTGAAGCATAATCTAAATGGATTTATATTTTGTTACTCGTTTAGGTTCAGTATTTAGGTAAATGGAAATAATGTTTTTTTTACGATTGGCCTAATTGTAGGCAACGTTTTATTTGCTTTTGTTTTAGTGCTATCTCATGTTGCCTACTTTTAGGTTGAAATACTACTGTGGGCAAAAAATAGTAAGACTTTTGAATTTAAATTTCGAATGAATAGATACCTATTCGTAGAAGTATTTATTATTGTATGTATGTTGGGTTGACTGTCTGTGAGATCTGTGCCAAATGACACATCAAAATAATCATTATGGTTTAGTATAAGGTTGACTTTCTGAAGTACTTAAAGAACCAAATTTCTGGCGCGGAAACCTTCACAATATTGGAAACGGCCTTCGGTGATAATTGTCTGACGCGAACAAGTATTTTTGGTTGGTACAAATTATTCAAAGAGGGTCGAAAACGCTTTGACTACGAACAACGTTCAGGACAGCCATGAACAGCAACTGATGTGATCATCATGATCTTAATTAAATAAAGAAATTGGTGCTTGGGAATCGACGATTAACAGTCAGAGATCTTACTGGCAGCGTTGGAAGGCTTCGTGAAAACCGTTTGAAAGGTCTGAGAAAAGTGAAAGCACGATTGGTTCCAAAATTACTACGTTTTTTCTAAAAACAGCGTCGCTTTAACGTCTGTGAAACAATGCTTTGCGACTACCAGCAATTCATGAAACTGTTATCACTAGCAATGAGTCTTGGATATATGTTTATGATCCGGAAACAGACGATCAATTGACCGAATATCGCGGCAAAGAGGAGCCGAGGCTAAAATAACAAAGACAAAGCAGTCAAAAATCAAGGTTAAGTTTTCTTCGATTATCGAGGTGTGTTGTACTCTGAATTCCTTCCGATCCCCCAAACTGCATATAAGGAATACGTTATCAGTATCCGATCCGTTATCCTATCGAAATCAAGTTTTTGTAAACTTTTTTGTTTTATTGTGTTTGAAAAGAGATACAGTAATTTCTGAACTTTGACCCCAAGGTCATTCACTGTAGTTGTTTTTTTTATTTCAAGGTAAATTTTGCCACTTCGCAACCGTTTTAATGACATATTACTTTCTTGCACGCAATTGAGCAATTGAAGATTTACTGTGCCACACCTGTATTTGTAACACCTGCCGCAATCAGCTGATCTCCATACTAAGTGTTAGAATATGCAACAAAAACATGAGAAAACGCATTAAAATTTTGTTTACAGCTTCACAAAAGCATCCACACCCACGAGAACGGTAACCAGTACATACGCCAACACTTATACGCAATTACTTATGTAAATTGGCAGATTCTTTTAAGAATAACACGAAGCAACCAGTTCAAATTTGCATTTAGGGTGTTTCCAGATGACATTAAGAAAACCTTTTTATAAAACACTTTTTTGTTGCGCGTGAAATTTCATTGAAATTCTTTTTGGCATTAAAGCAGCTAAGCATTAAAGCGGTGGATACACACCCACACACCCACACACACACGCGCGTTGAAGTGTGACAAAAATAACACAACGGAAATATATAAATTAGTGCACACATTTGCATACATACATATGCACATGCAGCAGGCGCTAAGTCACACACAACCACCGCCCGTGCATGCTTCATTCAAAATTGCCAAAATTGCATTAATATTGAAATGGTAATTAAATGCTGAATGAATGTGCAAAGCGCGGTGCGCTGCTCCATATTTAGCGCCAGCGTAGCGCTCCCGCTTGTGCTCCACAAAATGCGTCAGCCCGCGTTGTTGCTTTCTTACGCGGCCCAGCGCGGTCAATTAACGATGCGTAATGTACTCGTAAGTGATTTGGAATTTTTTCCTATGGCGCGAATACGCAATATTACAACAACAGTGACAACAATAGCCACCACGAAGCGAACAAGTTGACCATAATTTTATTGTAATGATCGTACTCTGTATGCCATATCAATTTATAATGTTAAATTATGCTTTGCTTTTGTTTATAATTAGCAATACTTGACGTTTGTAGTTGCTTCTGTTCTTGTTCTGCTTCGCACACCATTAAATTACAAATTTCTCACTGCGTCAGCAAGCACAATGCCACAGGCACACATTACAAAGCCATAAAACCATACCAAAGTTGGCAGCGTAACAATGTCGCTCGCATGTCGGTATGCGCTTTGGCGTTTGGCTATTTTTAGCTGCAGGCCATAAGCAGAAAAGCACCATTCTATACTTGGCTTCTAGTTAACCACACCGCAAGGGAATCCTCCATGGTTGTTTGTTGTTTCGGCTTTTTAAGCGCTGACTTTGCGCTTTTTTGTTTTTGTTTGTTTTTGTTGGCTTTCTTAGCAATTTTTTTACAAGAATTGCGTGAAACTTGTTTACGTATTGCATACATGCAACAAAGCAGCGAAGAGGCTCAGAAAAGAGTAAAAGACTTGCAGTATGGCGTTAGGAAAAGCACCGCAGTGCTTTTGTAAGCAATTTAAAGTGCATTAAAAATATGGTTATGTAAAAAAAGTAATAAACGGTTGAAAAAATTGCGTTCTTGTGACGCAAGTGTCATTCAAATTTAGTATTTTGCGTCAGATGAGGCTCACTTATGGATAAAAAAATCTATATGTCTCTTTAATGATTTTCAACTTTGAAAAAAAAAATTCTTTTATATTTAGTTAGGATATATCTGTAGTCTTAGAAAGCTCATAACTACTCTTTTAGGTTAAATTAGGTTAGATGGCTGATCGAAAATCGCACGTGAACTGCTATATGTAGTGCTTTGTAAAGCTATAGAAAAGAAAAACTCCCGTATTCGAATTTATAAATTAGTAAAACGCTTAGTAGCCAATACAAATTTGCACAGGCGTTTAATTTCCACTCCCGCCAGTTCGGTAGGATGTCTGAAGGTATGCGCACTCAAGTGTTTAAGTCTTGACGTTCCAAACGCGGAAAAGTCAAGAAGGAAGTGTTGAGTTCCACCTCACCTCCTTACATACAGCTTATGCAGATGGCGTCTGGTAAGATTCCCAACTTTTATGCAAGGACGCCAATAGGTTCAAAGCCCCACAAACAAGGGAGAGGCTGGCCTCTCTGCGGGTAAAGAGATCATCTTATCGATCGATATTAAGGCAAAAGGCTTTTACGCATGTACCAATATTAGCCCAGCACTGGTCTAGATTCCGCGAAGCTAAGCTATATAGGAGTAGAACATAAGAGGAAACAGAAGCACCGACCTGCTTCCATTCTAACGATAGCAATTCTAGGGTGCTTTTCCCTGCTAGCTCATCAGCTTTGCAATTTCCTGCGATTCCGGAAGTCTGAAGTTGAAGTTGATAAAGAGCTTCTGACACCAACCCTTCCCACCAAGCTTTGGCTCATCCTTAAAGAAGCTCACTCCAACGGCTTCTTCCCACCCTCAACTCCCTTGTCGGTGTATGGTCAGAGAAGGAGCCGCCAGAATTCATATAAACTTTAAGAATTTGCTCAGATTGTATTTTTTTGTAGATACTTTAGAGTCTTCAATGCTATCTTAATATCATAGTTTAGTACTAGAGATACCAATTACCATTAAAAACTTTTCTGTAACTGTAATTTAAGTGAATGAGACTTAGTGGTTGAAAATCGTCGTGTTGGCATCAGACACATGTAATGAAGTTCTTATCATTTCTTAAGGATTTATTCAACACATTTTAGTAATGATTTGAGTATGAATCGTTCCAATGATAGACTTATACCAAAAGGTCTGGATCTGTTGCAAAATGACGATGAAGAGTAGAGATCGCAAAAGAGATGCTTAACGAAATAACTGTTGACGAGACGTAGTGTTATAAATATGAGGTCGAATCTGTCCAAAAATTAGACGAAACCGAAAACGCCGTGTACAAGTGTATGGAAAATTGGATTAATCATTGGCATGGTTGTGTTGGCGCAAAAAGAACCTCCAATCTATAATAAAGACTTGTATTAAAATACGTGGAAATGTGTTTTTTCGAGCAGCTTCTTAAAACTTGCGGCCTCGCGGCAAAGAAAAAAAAAACGTGAATAGAGCAAAAACAAGTTTTAGAAAATACTTTCAACGCGAAAGCCAAAGCGAAAACAACAATAAATATCGGTAGTATTAATCGCATCGCCTATTATGGGGAAAACACGTTTGTTCCTAACCAAATAAGTGCAAACACGACCACTGCATGCCGCCCAATTACAGGTGCATTTCCATTGAATTCTACAAGTGGGTTTCTGATTTATTTTGAAATTTGCTTACATACATACATACATACATATGTATGTAATTGAACTTTGTAAATAGCTGTGTGGCCTGTTTTCCGGCGTTGCGCCGCTCGCAGCCGGCTTCAACTGCCAACCCCCGCATTTTTGCATTCGCATTAGCCTACAAGCTGGCTGACTGCTTGGCAAATAGGCCTTTGAACCCCGTCTTCATGACTCAGTGATGCGATGACGTCGCATGTGATCGTGCCGTGGTTGAAGCTGATCACCTTCCTCTTCGGCCTGTTCGTTTTTTTTTCGCCGACAATGTGTCGCTTTGTACGCCGGCAGCTAGGCGACTGCAGATTAATACACACTAATCTAGTTATTGGCAATGCAGCAAGCTTATATCCATGTATGTATGCGTTAATGTATTTGTGGTGGGTCTAGTTCCAACGTGATCGCCAAGTCTCGTGCAATTTCGTCGCGCCGTCGTTGGAATGTTGCTGCTGTTGGCCTAAACTATGCTGCCGCCGTTCGCTGGCTGGCTGGCATTGCGTGTATTTTTAGCCATGTGCCACTCACGCCTCGCCAGTGTGCTTGATGTGCTAGCAATTGTGCATGTTTGTTGTTATTTCTGCTTTCGCTTCATTTTGCATGCACTAACTTTGCACACGAATACGCAATTACTAGATAACATTGCGCTCAAGCGAACGTTTGCCTATTTGAGGAACAACAAAAAATGCCAATATTTCTTTATTCACTTTATCTCTCGCTCTATAAAATGTGTACGATAAAAATGTGCTTGTGTTCGTATCTCGACATGGCGGCTTCGCAGCGAGCGCTACACATTTTCGCTGCTTTTTGTTGTGTCTGCTCCGATTTTCATCGCACATTCTTGGATAGTGCCACGATAAGCAGCAGCAACAACAACAGCAAGCAGCAAACGTGTTAATTTTTGCTATTTACGCGCCGCCGTGGAGTTTCACATGTTATTCGTGTGTTGGAGGCACGACTGACTTCATTCGCCCCTATTGCGCCGCGCCCACTCTTCACCGCTCTAGTAAAAATATCGCTTTTGCGCGCACTAATGTTTCAATATAGAAAAACCGCTCTCGTGCGACTTTTTTCTCAGATTTTAAAGCAAATATTTTATGCTCTTTATTTGCTGCTGTGCGCGCTCATTCACGTGATTGACGGCGCTCAACGTGTTCTACGCTTGGAACGCTTGCGTGTAGGTGCACACATGTGCAGGCATATTTTTAGAATACTATATAGACATTTTTCAACACTTCAGCTTTTTTTTTAGTGTTTTTGTTAAAAAAATATTAATTTTCGTTTCTCGTAGATAAGCGCCGCACATTTGTTTTTGTAAAATTACTCAGCGCTTTTGCGCGCTCAGTTATGATAATTATTATTTTTTGTTAACATTTTTGTGTTTTTTTATTATATTTTTAGAATTTTAGCTCCCAATAGTTGTTTTTTTTATATATGTTATGTTTTTTTTTGTTTATTTTCCCTTTTTTTACTTTTTTTCGTTTTTGCGTTTTTTCCTCCCCTCAATTAATTCATTTTGGACCGTGTCGCGCGGCATGACTTGATAATTTTATGCGAATTTCACGCATTGCTCATGTGTTGTCAAATAATTAACACTTTCGTTGTTGAATCTCGTAATTGTTGTTAAGGGCGTGTCGTTTTTATTATGGCATGTGCTCAGGCATGGAATTTGGGCTAACAAAATAATTGAATAATTTACTTTTGCAACTTAGAGCGCTGTGGATTACAACTAAACGCTTTGTTAGTGCTTTGCGAGTATTGAAAATTGAAGCGCGCACATTTTTAACTAAAATAACGCGAAAATATTCCACGTTTTTATATGCCAAATATGGATTTTGCATTTAATTGCATTTTATGTTTGATAATCAAACCAGTTGTTTGCTAAATTTAACGCACAAATGTCATTTAAGGGAGCATGCGCGGCATGAAATAAAAAAAATCGAAAAAATAAAATGAAATAACAACACATCGCATCAAACAACAACAAACCGCATGAAATTACCGCAAATTGCAAGAAATTGCACGCAATCTTCCGGTGAGTTCAAGTTCCTCATGCCGGATATTACGCCAGATAATGATCTGCACTTGAAATATGACCAAACTAAAAGCCGCGCAGCCGTAATAAATCCCCAACAGCACCCATAAACACTTAAAAAATGTGTAAGATAAGTACACAAGCTGATTCATCAATAACCTTAAGTAACACAGAAAGTTAAACAATAAAAAAAAAAAATGAAAAAATAATAAAAATAAAAATAAAATAACATAAAACTTTTGCAATAAATCGCGAATAAATGTCAATTAATGCTTAAAGCGCATATAATAAATATTATTTCAAACAACAAAAAAAAAATACAAAAAATATTTATATATAAACTCTCATTTGTAATGAGCAGCTTTTCTTGCTAACTTGCTAACCGCTCGTTTATGCAGAAACCGCAAACGCGCTACCGTTCAATGCCACGCATTGCCTATCAGCGGCGCAAGTGACCCCAGCGAAACCAAATTGCCCAACGCGCTCAGGCGCAGACAGCAAGCGGCCACCATTGATTACAATAAATATTAATTATTGAATATATAAAAAAAAAAAACATAAATATATTAATAAAATCTATAAACAAACAAATGAAAGCGAATAAACTCGCGCCGCAATTGATAGCTTCAATGTCGTCGTTACGACAAATTAATCAATACAAAAAAAAAAATTAAGCAAAACAGAAAAAAATGAAATTTTAAGCAAAGCAACAAATTAAATTTTAAGCAAAAAAAACCGTATTTTTTCTGTTTATTTTGTAACGCAAATAAAAATTAATTAATTTACTGCCACCCAAACTGTTCGATATTTCGTAATGTTTTTGCGCCAATCACACAATTTGGCTGATCGTTATCAGTTGGTGCTCGCCACGCTTGTGGAAGTTGCGCGTTGACTCGATTTTCTGTGTCACAGGATGACTTTCTATTACCCACTTCACTTGCCATTTGACGCATGCAGACATTTATTTGTTGTTTATCTACATACATACATACATATTAGAATAACGTAACTCCAAATATTTATTGACGCAATCATAAACGCGCGCTGATGAAGCTGTCAGTGCTGATTTGTTTATGAAAGTCTTTGCATTTAAGTGGAAAAGGTTAGGGAAAGAATGTTGACCGCGAAGTTGAATCTTGTGCTCAGGGTTTGCTTTTCTGAGCTTTCTAAATGGTATAGTAGGGAATTAGAAGTAAAAGCTTTTATGAGCTTTTAAAGCTTTCTTTGAACTTTTGTGATTTTCAAAGATTTTTGGGTTTTGATGGTATTAATATGGATATTAGTATGTATAGTAAAAAAATAGAAGTTGAAGCTTTTATGAGCTTTTAATATTTTCAGTAAAGTTGAACCTAGTTCTCAGAGTAAGCTTTTCTGATCCTTCTAAATGATATGGTCGGGAACTTAAAGTTGAAGCTTTTATGAGCTTTTAAGGCTTTCATTTAACTTTGATAATTTTCAAAGCCTTTTGAACTTTGATGGTATTTATATAGATATTAGTTTAGAAGGGAACTTGAAGTTGAAGCTTTTATAAGCTTTTAAAGCTTTTTTTGAGCTTTTGTGATTTTCAAATTTTTTTGGGTTTTGTTGTTATTAATATAGATATTTAGGTAGTTTTCTTGAGGTATCTATTAATGAAATATCAAGTTTTTGGCTTCGTTAGATCATTTATCGAAAACTTTGTTATGCTTTTGAAGCTTTCTTAATTAGTATATTTGTTCATAGCTGGTGTACTTTGAATTTCATTTAGACATCCAGCGAAAGCTTTAACAGCTGTGTAAATTTTTTTTGTTCCTTCTTTTCTAAGAGAACTCTTAACAACCTTTTCTTTTATTTTGTAAAAGCTTTTTGGTCTTTTCGGTCCATCGAGTCATTAGTTCCTAGTTCCAAAGCATAAAAAATAATATACAAGTATGCCAAAAAAATATCACGGTCTATGTTACTTTGTAAGCTTTGTAGGGTTAAAACACCGATCGTATGTAATACGATGCAATAAAAAATTTTAGAGGTCGTGGACGTAAATACGCTAGATTGGTTCATGCGATAACTTCAGTTACGACAAGTCCGTTTCACAAATATAAATTAAACGAATAAATTAAATATGATAAAAAATATATAACTGTTTATTGAGTGCATTGGGATTTTAATAAAAATATTGAACTAGTGTAAACTAGTAACATAAACCTATTGATAATTTAGAACAGCAAATGAACCAATCTTATCTAACTGGCAATTGCGTCGATAAATTTGCTCCAAATTCGGCGCAGTAAAGCAAAGTTAGCTAACGGCCCCACTTTTATGAAAGAATTTTATAGCTAAAAATTTTCCGTTTTAATAAATTTGCGTCGGCAGATTTCTGTGCTTTTCAACTTTTTTATAGTTAGTTTGTTTATTTTAGTTAACTGTTTTGATATTTGCCACGACATTGAGTTGAGTCAGACAGTTATTTACTCGAAATATATGACTTTACGCTTGTAGCTATAACTTTGATAAGGTAACTGCTCATTTTTACCTTTTTGCTATTGATAACATTATGAAGTGCTTGACTTGTTTTCGTTTATTTTATTTGATTTTACTCTGCGCATGACTGCTACGTTAGTTATCTGCTAAAGTTTAGTAAATTGTGCAATGATAAGTATTAAAGTAATTTAGTAGATAGTGAATAAATAAATCAATAGATAATTGCTTACAGCAGACAAACAACTCAGCTCTGTTTATTACTAGACTTATTGAGAATAAGTGAGGCCTAAAATGTTGGCATTAAATGGGTTTGCATATTTAGTAATAATAATTCTAGTTTTTATGAGTATATATGCATATATATTCTTTTTAATTCAACCGAAAATGCTTACTTTGGTACTGGTTTGTAACTAGTTAGATGCTATAAAATTTTTTTTATTTATTTAATATAATTTTTTTGTGCTTATAATTATACAAAAAGTATTTTTATCAACTCAACCGAAAGTGGTTATTCTCGAACTAGTTTGCAACTAGTTAGATGCCATAAAATTTTTAATTATATATAGCATAATTTTTGTGTCAATAATTCTACAAAAAGTGTTTTTATTAACTCAATCAGAAGCGGTTATTTTCGGACAAGTTTGTAACTAGTTAGTTGGTATAATTTTTTTTTATTTAATAGCATAATTCATGTGCCAATATTCAAGCAAAAATTACTTTTATTAACTCAACCAAAAAAGGTTACGTTGGGACTAGTTTGCAACTAGTTAGATGCTATAATTTTTTTAATTTATTTAATCCATTTTGTTTCAATAATTATACGAAAAGTATTTTTACCAACTTACATAAAAGTGTTTACTTTCGGACTAGTTTGCAACTAGTACGTTGCAGTTTAAAAATTTCATATTTTTCCAGTGTCATGTTAAACTACCAAATATGTAAATTTATTAGAGTTCTTAAGTTATCAACGCTGCGTACTGATATTTATTACTTTGAAAATAGTACGCTTGATTAGCAGTATTTTTCAGAAAAAAATATATTGTATACACACTGCATGTATGCACTCATAAAGAGAATTTACTCATTGTAAGGAGTATGGAAATGCTTTTAATTTTTTGCATATTTGTTTTATTTTAAGCTCCAAGCGGCACGCGGTTTTAATGATAGTCAACGAAAAGGAAGAAGAGTGTCAAAATAAAATAAAAATACTGAAAATACAAAATTACTTAAAAATAAAATAAAATTTGTCTAACACTACTTTCTCTAGTCTTTCGTTCTTTTTTAATTGTTGTGGCTCAGAGGCGTGTGTGGGATCAGCAGCGTGTTTGTATATAGTACATACATACTTAGCTATTCTCTTACCGTCGCTATTTTTATTATGTGTTTTAAATTTACGTGGCAAATATGTATTTGCTTCACTTGGCACCGGTTTGTTTGCTTGTGTTCCTTTTTAGAATTTAAAAATAAATTTATTTAAATTTTCGGTCAACGGCGTGTGATCACGCAAACAATATAGCCGCTAGTGTTTAGTCTATTGTTATTACTCGCAATTGCCAAATGTTTTTATTTACAATTTTATTTTATTTTTTTCAAATAATTTTTGGCTAATTTGTAATTAAATTTGACCTTAATATATTTTGAAAAGAAAATTTAAAAAAAAAAAAATTAACAGTCATATTTGAATAAATTCTCTTGTTGAATTTTCATCACAATTTTTTTTATTTTGAAGCTTTATTATGTAAAAAAAAAATCAAATTAAGTTTTTTATTGAATATGTTTCATATTTTTATTTTAATATTTTTTATATATTTTTTTCTTTTATTTATAATTCTTTTTTTTCAAATAAACACACATTTCACTAAAAAAGCGCATCCGTTTGTAAATATTAAATTCATTATTATTATCTACCGCTTTAAGCACATAACTGTATATGTATGTATTTACTTTTGTATTTTTGGCATAAATAATTTCACATAATAAATTCTTGTTGATTGCCACTTGTAATGCAAATATTCCAAAGTTATACCTACTAAATTTGTTTTCATGCACACACACACACACACAAATGCGCAAGTATTACAAAAGATGCGGTATTGTGTATTTACATATTTAAAAATACTAATTTGTGCTTATAAGTGTGCATGAGTATTTACATATAAATACAATTGCCTGAGAATATGTAAATAAATGCATTTATATTGTTGTTGTTTTCTCTAGAGTGTTTTCGCTTTGTTCGGTTGCGTATATAATGACATACATACATACTTTTTGTATATTTATGCATATTTATATACTGCAGTATTTATATTATTTTAGCAGAGTATAGCCACATATTTACAAAAAATATGTATTTCGGATCGTCGGTTCTTTCAGTAGCCATGCGATATGGCACGTTGACTTTTGAAGAAATTGCCTACGTAAGTATATACATAGGTATATGTATACATATAAAGATGTTTTAAATAAGATTTTATTTATTAGCTAGTTAGTATAAGCACTCTACAATATTATTAGCACTTCATTATTGAATAAGATTTAAATTTAGCAACAAAAATATTACATATTCTGACTTTATTTGTTTTAATTATAAACGCAGAATTGCTAGAAATTTAGCTATTTCTCGTAATTGAAGTCATGTGGTCAAAATTATTATTGTTTACATGTTGTTTTTGCTTATAGCAGAAATTATACTCAAGTATTTGTAACGAGATTTTTATAAATTAGTTGAGAATTGTACACAAGTAATGAATAATGAGTATAGCAGCAGAAAATCAAATCAAAATCAAACTCTTGTATGGGAAACTTTTTTATTTGACGAGATATCTTCACAAAATTAAGATTATTTTCGAAGGCAATACTGTAATATCCAATATAATTGCTCAGATCGGACCACTCTAGCGTATAGCTGCCATACAAACTGAGCATAATGAAGTATTTATACTTATGTATATGTATGCTTTTATCTAAAAAGAATTGCGCTCTGAAGGATGTTTTAGCTGCTCTGCAAACTAAATTAACATTTTTGCTGATTTTTATTTTAATGACGCCCCTTTTCCATGATTTATGTTTATTTCATCATAATTTCCACAGCTTTTTTATTTAAAAATATGATTAATTCAATATACACTTTGCCACTTTTTATATTAAACAATTCATATGCATTATATTACAAAACATTTTACATAATCCTCATCAAAAACTAACAACAGCAACACGAACTTAAAAATGCTTAGTATATTTATTAGATAACACAGCGAGTTAACACCTTATCAGAAATTGTCATGCCTTCCTAGAAAGTCGAACTATGCAATACACCATTACAATGCGAGAGCAACAACAAAAATAAACACAAGAAATACATACATACCAGCTGAATGCGGTATTTAAGGCGTTATCTCGTATTTATGAGCATACTAACAGCTAGCATCAAAAAGAATTCCATGTAAACTTGTATATATGTATGTATATGCATGTGTGTATGAATATGTGCGTGTGGTGTGTGACAAAGTCGGCTTAGTACTCGTAATCAACGTTTTTTCCACAGCGCTCACTCCTATTCGAGTATGCATAGAAATTCGTAGAACACATGTTTCCCAAACTAGTTTCTTGCCGCAATTGAAAATGTGTTAGTGTAGCTCTACTCAAATCGAATAAGCGCACATACACATATATTATATACTCTGGTGACTTCCATAAGCACATGATGTGTGCACGTGCTGGCTGCAGAGGAATGTTGTTGTCCATTCAGTTGAATATGCTACACATATATGAATGTATGTATGGATGTATGTGTCAGTGTTTGTGCGCGCTAATCAGCGAGTAAGAGCAATAGAATAACAAAGCAACAGGCGAGCAGCCGAAAAGCCGACAAAACGGCCGGTCGGCCGGTGCACGAATTTCAATGGACTTTGAGTTGGTGCGCACACAACCACATGCATACATATGTACATGTATGTATGCTTGTATGTGTATGTTTGCAGACATTTTTATGAGTTTATAGGCACTCAACAGCTTCGAATGTGCATTTGATGCCCATGCGTGTATGCGTGCGCCGAGATGCCGTTGGCTGCATCTTGACTATCGTCTGCATCGCTGTGTCTATCGCCAGCAGAGAGAAAGTGATTGAGGCCAACGGCGAAGACATTGAGTGAAATAAATACGAGAATATTCGAAAATGCTTAATTTACACTTGAAGGATAACGGCAATTGAGCAGCGCAAGGGCCGCTAAGGCGGAAAAGCGATACACAGATGAGGCCATGTGCACTCAGGTGGGACATTTGCTTGTCGGTGCGCGTGTGTGTGTGGGTGTATGCTAGTGCATTTAGCATAAGTAAGCAATCAAGTATTTTATGGTTCTAATTGTAATTGTCATGCACAATTTTAAATTTAATTGTTGTATGTTTCCATATCAGTTACCGTTGATATAACGGTATACTATGTACTTATGTAGGTGTTTTAGATGTGAATTAACGATAAGCGAAGTACAGTCAGCCGCTCACGCGAATATCATTCATTCATACCAAAGCACTTATGTACATATATAATAAAATAATAAAAAAATATTGTTGGAAACAAACAGCGAGCAAAATAATATTATTAGATAATGGTAAATATTAATGAGTAATAGCCTTAAATAGCGCAATGACTTGTATTTATACAGATATGTAATTAAAATGCACGAGTGAATGCATATTTCTAAAAACAGAAAACAAATATTTGCTAATTCGCTCAACAAATAAGTAATTGTGAAATGGAAGGAAGCTAGGTTGAAATCACGCTGGAAAGTGTGCGATGCCGTAAGATTACTATTGAACGCAATTATCGTGCATATTACTTGAATATACATATGTACATATGTACATACTTGTTTTAAAATGACTTGTAGAAAATAGTTAGCTATCACAATTTTATTGAGCAATAAATGCAAAGGCATAGAAATGCGTAATTTTGAGAAAACAAGTGTGTTATCAATTTAGCATGCGGTTCCTATAATATTTTGAAACTAGAAGTTAAAAAAAAATAAAAATATTAAAAAAAAGATTAATTAACAACTTAAAAATTCGCATATAAAAAAGTAAAAAAAAAATTAAATTAAATGTATAAATTTGTAAACAAAAAAAATCAAAAAGAGTAATAATAAAGTAAAGCTAAAAAAATTATAATTGACATTTTTCAAATAAAATAGTTTAATAAAATAAAAAATAAAGATTTTAAGTATATACATATATACATATTTGCCCAAAAAAGTTTTGAATTAAAATTAATTATAAAAGTTAAAATAAATTTAAAAAATAATAAAAAAATTAAAATTAAATTAAATAAAAAACCAAAAAAATTAAAAAAATTAAAAGTTAAAATAAATTTAAAAAATAATAAAAAAATTAAAATTAAATTAAATAAAAAACCTAAAACAAAGAAAGAAAATACTTAAAATAATGAAGTAAAAATCAAAATAAAGAATAATAAAATTTCAAATAAAAAAATTAAAATTAAATTAAATAAAAAACCAAAAAAATTAAAAATGTACATGTATGTATGTATATACATATGTATGTATGTTTATAAAAATTTTTAGAATAAAATTAATAATAAAGTAAAGTTAAAATAAATTAAAAAAGTGGATAATCATCTTAATTAAACATAAATAAATCAATTAAAATTAATTGTAAAAAATTTAGTTTGCGAAATTGATTTAAAAAAAATATTTTTGTTTTTGATTTCATCAATCAGAGCCAAAGTGTGAATAAAATGAATTTATTAGAAGTCTAACTTCTAATAATACTACCAATTTTATTATTATCTAACAATTAAAAAATATATAATATATGATGTATGCATCAACAAAATTATTAAAAAACAACAAAAACAAATTTTAAAAACAAGAAAAAACGATGCTTCAATACCCTTCACAAATACAAAAGATGTGTTACAAGAACTTGATTCCGATGATTTAGTTTGTATAACAGCTATATGCTATAGTACACCGATCTGAACAATTTCTTCATATGTTACGTAAAAACTTTGGAAAATAAACCATGCCGAATTTCGGAAAGATACCTCGTCAAATGAAAAAGTTTTCCTTACTAGGACTTGACTTTGATCATTCAGTTTATATGACAGCTATTTGCTATAATAAACCGATCTGAACAATTTCCTCGTATGTTTCGTAATAACTTTAACCAAATTTCGGGAAGATATCTCATCAAATGAAAAAGTTTTCCATACAAGGACTTGACTTTGATCATTCAGTTTATATGACAGCTATATGCTATAGTAAACCGATCTGAACAATTTCCTCGTATGTTTCGTAATAACTTTAACCAAATTTCGGAAAGATACCTCGTCAAATGAAAAAGTTTTCCTTACTAGGACTTGACTTTGATCATTCAGTTTTTATGACAGC
Organism: Bactrocera tryoni; assembly: GCF_016617805.1. Lineage (NCBI taxonomy): Eukaryota > Metazoa > Arthropoda > Insecta > Diptera > Tephritidae > Bactrocera > Bactrocera tryoni. Next base: position 10,934,137 of record NC_052501.1, on the reverse strand, counting down.
TGTATGCTATAGCAGTTCAATGTGAGCATTTCCGAGAAGTGAGCAGCAGAAATTTTAAAAGTGTCGCCATAAAAGTCTAAGGTGAAAATAATACAAATATAAGAAAATTGTAACAAATTCTCCACAGTTTGCAAATTTAGAAAAAAGGTTTCAAAACCATGAACTTTTGTGTTGTGTAATTGTGGTTCTTAACAACAAAAAAATATCAAGAAAGAAATCGATTTGCGACTGCTGCAACTTCACAAAAATGCGCACTTACAAATAGTTTTATTGACATTAAACCGGACTTTTACTAAGCCAATGTAATGAAGTAACAGTAGTTAACGAATTTTTCATTATTTCGCGCACCAGTTAGTCAATATTATGGAACACATTTTCCAAACCACATGTCTAATTGCCATTACACAACTCAATTATGCCATTTCCATTGTGCAAACGCTTATTGAACACTATTTTCTCTGCAACTTTTTGTTTTTGTGCAAATAAGTTGCCTGTAACATTTCGCTTCCGGCCGTAATTAGCCGCAACTGTAGCAAAAACAAAGCGCTGTCTGAGCGCTGTTAAAGTGTTCTCTAGAAACTAGAAGCCAAAACAAAGAACATTCACGCTAATCACACGCACACACACACATTTATATGTATATATATTTATATTTTATTCGTAAATGCGTGTTTTATTGTTGTTTCACACAATTTTTGTTTTTATTCCCAGCAATTCCTTTCCATATTATTTGAATTCTCGCGCCAAGTGTGCAAAGCGTGTTGAAACGGACTTTTGCGAATTACGAACATACTAATATTGTTGTTTACTGTTCGCGTTGCTAATTTCAAACTTTACTTGTTTGAGTTTGTTTTAAAAGCGCAACTTTTTATAAATTTGCTTAGAGTCTCGCCTCTTGTCTATATTTGAATTTGCGAAATTTTTCCGTCACTTTTGAGAAAAAGCCCGTAGAATTTGCGAATTGTTTATAAAGAAAAAGCTTATCAGCTTGATTTTATATACATAAGAATATTCTTAATTTTTCTCCTATTCCAAATTCCATATATGTACGTCTTTATAAGCATTTGGCTGTCTGCACATTGCGATTATAAAATTTTGAAATGCTATTGTACTTTTGCACTTGGTCACGTGTGTCGTTTAAGTCTTTATCAGTGAAATATGGTGCCTGTGTTGGGCGTTGAGATTTTAAAATATTTTTGTAGGAATTAAAGTTGCTCGTATTTAATTAAAATATTTGCGAAATTGTTGCAAAATATTTATAAACGCTTTGCAGTGAGATCAGATCAAAAATCAAAATATGAGCAAATATCAATAAAAATAAATGTGCCATTCCATCAATTGGCGACATGGTTTTGTACCCGTATTCCGATCAAACAAAAAAATTACTATTTGTTTAATTTTTTAACGACCTGAACATTGAGTGCAAAATATTTTGAAGTTATACAATTTTATGTAAAAAACTCTCAGCTTTCTGATAAAAATATTTTCAAAATCCAAAAAAATTTTCAAAATCCGAAAAAAATTGTTTCCAAAAAAAAAAAACAGTTTTTTGTGCTTTTCCATCAACTTATTTTCTAAATTTGTTAATTTTGCTGTTCATGTGGTCAGACACCCATATTTTTGAACATTGATTCTTATGTAAAACTGAACGAGGAATAGAATGGAAAATTAAAATTGTTTTCAACTTTTGACTTTCTTTTTTAAATAAATTTGAGAGTTAATATATTTATCGAGTATTTGTTGATTTCTTTTCACATTTTTAACTAATAAATAAGTTTTCCAAATTTTCTGCATTCATATTTTTATTTTTCGAGCTCTTTTTTAATTTTCGTTTTTTTGCTAATAAATATGTTTCCGCTATAATATTTTTATTTTTCGAATATTTTTTTTTTAATTTTTAAAATTTCGTAAAATTAAAACAAGAATTTTATATATTATTTTTTGAAATACAAGAATTTGTATTTTGTTTCAATTTTTATGTTTTTTCACTTTTGTACTTTTTTGCTAATAAATAAGTTTTCTGCATTTTCGCAAAACAAAAATTAATTCTATCAATATAGTTCCTAGTTGCTATCCTTCTACAAAAAAAAAATAGCACAGAAAATAATCTGTACATCAAAAATTGCGAAATACGCATTTGTTTGTGTTCTAGTTAAGTTGTGATAAGCAAAGCTAACCACGTGTGAGTTTGAAATATTTTGAACAAAAGCTTGCTAATGCCAGAGAAGAGTGCGTTGAGCACTTGTTGATGTGGTATTTTTATATAAAGTAGTAAATATATTAAAAATTTAAGTTTTTCGACTTCTTGTTTAAAACCACTAAAGCTTCAAAAATTATACAAAAATTACTTTTAAAAAATATAAAAAAAATATTCTAAATTCTTTTCTAAGCAATTTCCTGAAACAATTTTTTTATAAAACTACAAAAGTATTAAAAAATAACTTTTTAAGAAAAAAATTAACAAGTTTTTTACAAAAATTAAATTAAAAATTATAATATTTTTTAAGAAAAATATTTCTACAAAAACTTTAAAAACTGAAACTATAATAAAATAAGTTTTTAAGAAAAAAATTTAAATATTGCTTACAAAAGCTTTGAAAATTATAATAATTTTAAAACTTTAAAAATTATTTCGTCAACAAATAATATTCTAAACTTCTAAACAAAAGATTTTAAAACTTTTTAAAAGCAACATTATAAAAATTGTTTTAACTATAAAAGTATTAAAAACTAATTTTTGAAACAAAAAAAATTTATTTGTTTTTGCAAAATTTTTAAGCAACAAAACTTCAAAATAAAAAGAAATACAAAGCAAAAAATTTCGATATTAAAAAAAAAGGTTAGTTTTTTTCTAAACAATTAAAAAAAATGAACTCCTAATTCAAAAAAATATCACTAAAAAATTATAAATTATAATTGACGCTCACAATTGTTGTATTTGGCATATTCCAACAAAAAAATTTTTTTTTTTAATTTTTCAATTTTTTGCTAATAATACTTTCAACCAAAAGTTTCCAAGCTTTACCTTTTTCAAAACGCCTGTTTTTCACCATGTTTCCTGCTACAGCTGCCGTTCTTTCTTTGAAACTTGCACGAATTTGATGAAAAAACGCTTTGTTGTTGTATTATGCGTTCAAGTATTGCTATACGCAATGTCACTTGTTTAGTATTTCTTGTTGTTGCACAAATATATTTATATAATTTTATCTACTCAATTGAAACTGCATATATATTTGCTATAGCTTTTCGCCACGACTTTTCTCAATACCGTAGCACACGCGCACGTTTTTCTACGCTTTCTGCGTTCGACTGAGCAGCACTGCAAATAAAACGTGTGTAAACCGCGAAGCTATGAAATCAACAGGCGCCGATGACGTAAATCGACAAGCAACCAATTTGACTTTGATAGCAGTTGATGTTGTTGTTGATAATACGATTGGCTACAACCTTTGCATTCGTTGATTAGCGCACACACTCGCACACGACTTGGCGACGATTTTTTCGACGATCGAACCGAAAATCACTTTTTCCTCAAAATTTATTTTGACGCGATCACGAGAATTTCGTATTTAATTTCTATTTTAAAATTTTCCCGCTTTTGTTGTTGTTGTTGCGTTTGTGAGTAGTTGTGTGTGTGTATCTGTACCGTTTTCTACGATGCGTGTTGAACGTTGAAATGAAATTTTCACGCGTTCTCGTTTGAGAAGCGTTCTGAAGTCGACTGCTTGAAGTGAACGTGTTGGCAATGCTTTTATATAAATAAAACTGATCGCAACAGAAAAGGCGCGCGCGGGCACATCTGTGCTGCGCGGACAACAGCGCGCACACACACACACACGCTCGCGAACTCAGCATTGACAGCAGTGCCAACAACAAAGAGCAAAAGTAACAAAATAAAAGAGGTGCCATCGGCTTCTAACTGCTGGCAGCAGCAATGCGGTAGAGGCGCCGTTACAGACACACACAGATACGCGTGCGGCATAGGCGCTCACACACACATGCAGAAGTGCATGACTGAGCGCTAGTACCGATACTAGTTTCACTCGGCAAGTAATAACAACAACAACGCAGCGTGAGTAAAAGCAGCGGTCAGCAGCAGAGCGTAGTAAACACACACGGGCGCACACATACAGCGGTATGCGCTCACCAAAATAAAGCCAAAAAGTCAGACAAGCAGGCAGCTATGAGCGCGGCGCGTATATGTGCGTGATTATTGCTGGCGCGCTGCGTGAAGTTCTTGCCGATCTACTGTACATGCTGCTGCAACGCTGCCGGTAAGCGAAGGCGCCGCGCACATATGCACGCACAGGCGACATTTCTCATTGGCGCTCAGTGTAATGCACGCGCTCACTTCAAATACTTAACCGCGCACGAGTGAGCGTAAGCCGGCGCAGCATTTGACTTCTGATGAGTGCGCGCGCACTTGTTGCTATGACTCTTCTTTCATTTTCACACACACACACACACAATCTCTCGCTGATGCACACACACACTAGCATGCAATCTGCTCTTTTCTATGAACTGGCCTATTTCTCAGCGGCCAGGTGGTTATCAGTGGCGAAGAGAGCGCGGAATTCTGCATGCGGCGCATTTGACTCTAAGAAAGTACATGCTAGCAGCTAGTGTATGTATTTTAAAATTTGGTTTTGCTTATCTGCTAGATTGCTGCAAACTAGCTATAACGTAGGCCGGCCTCCTAAAAAATTCCAAGCACCCATACATAGGTAACACGCCGCTTATCACTCCCTAACTCAGCTGCTGCTGACCGTCATGACCATGGCATTTCGTATACAATGGTAGATAAACAACAACAACAAATTTTTTAGCAACACTATCATGATGCCGTAAAAAGTTGTTGTTGTAAAAAAATGTTATAGTGAAATATTGGCTCTGTTAAAAATTTGTTGTTGTAAAAGTTTTTGTTGTAAACATTTTTGATGTAAAAAATTGTGGTTGTTAAAAATTGTTGTTGTTAAAAATGTGTTGTTGTTGTAGTAAATTTTTTTGTTGTAATGCTGTTGTTGTTGTCGCTGCTTTTCGCTGTTGACATGTGTTGTCTATAAACGAGCGACGCATACAAATGAGTTGCCTTTAGGAGCACGAGAAATTGAGTCACACAGTTGGTGAGACACATCAAATGGCGACTATAACTAGTGGAAGTGCCGAGAGTAGTATTAGCAGAACGTGCTGCACTCTCACTTAGGCCACTGCCACTGAGCAAGCGACTCCACTGGCTACGTGTATGTATTAGTGGGGCTCACGCTCAGTTTACTTAGCATGAGTAGCTCTACTTGCTATCTACTATTTGTTAGTATTGCTACAGTCTATTCAAAAGTGATTTTCATTATCAGTAGAAGACGTTAACTGCAGTGTTGGACAGTTGTTGTTGCCGTCTTCATATATGCTTTGATTTTCTCAGTTGCTAGCGATCGTTATCTGCCTGGAATTGCCTCTGACAATTTATATAATATTTAATTTATTAAAAACAATTGTGCAAACTGTTTATCTACACATATTTCTTTTTATATTTGTACATATGTATACTTGTATATATATATATTTATACTCTTGCAACATGTTGCTATAGAGTATAATAGTTTTCTTCACCTAAGTGTTGCGAATATTTCCTAAACCACTTAGCTACAAAAACCAAATTCAGTCAGAACAATTGCTTTAAATAACCCACTGTAAAAATTTATGAAATCGGAAGATAACCCCGTCCACTCTCCATATAACGGTACTGTTAAAAACTACAAAAAGTGCGAAAATTCAATAATTAAATACGCCAGAGACATTAAATTTTACACCCGAGATGGTATGAAAGTCTTAAAAGGCTTCTGTTAGGTGAATTCACATATCTTGGGAAACCCCCGACCGAATTCAACCAAATTTAGTATGTCACATTATTTTTACGCTTCTATGTAACAGTGCGAAATTGGACTGCAACCACGCCAACTTCTTCACAATTTTAAATTCCATTTCATTTTTCTCTTTCCAATGTAAAAATCAAAAAGCAATTAATATAACAGATACAACTTTGCACGTTTAATGCCTATGAAATATGACCAAAAATTATCTAAGTCCAACAAGAACTGTTCAAGCCTCTAGGTACCGAATATTTGGACTACAGTACTTATTCTTGACTATTTACAGCAAATATCTGCCAATGTGTGAGATCGATAGTTAAAATTCAAGGGTAATGCTTCTCTGATAATGGTATGTCTGTATGTCAAAAATGGATTGAATCGAGTCAATACTTCTCTTAGCCCCTAAATATCTAATATAAAGATTTTCGAACCTCCGGTTGATTTCGTACCGCATATATCGGACAATATGTGAATTATCTCAATGAAAATGTGAGGGCGTGTTTTATTCATAACAGTGCATCTTTGTGCCTAAAATGGATACAATTGGATGAAAACTTGGCCCCTTCAAACTAATCCCCATATAACAAACACAAAGCATTCGGGTGACTTACTCCATATGATTGGTGATGATATGCGAGGTACCCTAACGAATCTCAGCGAACATTTTATTAGTAGGTGGCATGTTAATTCTTCTTTATTGGCGTAGACACCGCTATAGCCGTAGTATTGACAAAAATAGTTAAAATCGGGTCGATACTACCCTCAACTTCCATATATGTACAACATATGAATATGTACCTTATGTCGGATATGTCGGATATGTTGGCCAGTCTATGAGTTGTCGGTTGTATCCGAACTTAACCCTTTCTTATTTCTTTTATAATGTATACATAGCTGACTCAGCGATTTTTTCTGTTAACATACAACAATTTTATGGCAATATCTTTATTGTTATTCTACTTCAAGCATTTTTATATTTCATCATAGCGTGGTACTTTTGCGTTATATTTGTGTCCTGTCTTTCAGGCTGAACTACCTACATAAGTTCTATAGTTATACCTTGAGGGTATATTAAGTTTTCCAAAAAGTTTGTGACACCGAAAGAAAACATCAAAGATTTCATATGCGCCATGTTCGTGTTATTTTACGATGTTTGACTGTATCTACTCAAATTAGTCATTCAGTTTTGAGGTGTCGATTTGAATTACACACTCTTACATATAGCAGAATATCGAAGCACTATGACATATTATATATGTAGCTGCTATACAAACCAAACGATCATTCGTGTCCTTCTATGGAAAACTTTTTTATTGGACGAGATGAATTCACGTAACTTGACACATATTATTATCCAAGACAACGCTGTAACTTTTGAAGAAATTACTTATATCGGATAAGTATAGGATATAGTTACCATACAAACTGAAATGTCGAAATCATTATATTATATTTTGATAATTCGCAAATGAAATGATTTTGTCGAAGTCTATAATTACAATCTCAAAATCTGCAACACAATCTAACATTTCCTTTGATTCCGCTCTGTAGCTTACACTTTTCATATGTGGAGAATAAATTTCACTTAGAAATACTTCAAAATTATTTATTTATCATTTAACAGTATTATGTTTTATAAAGAATTTGTAGAATATTACAGTAAAACGTTTTACGAATCTCGAAAATCTTCAGTTTTGAATACTTTTGCATAAGCTTGAGTTCAGAGATCAGATGTCCATAGAAGCTTTGTCGTCTTCAATATGTTAAAGATGGAATTTAGTAATCACAGATGCTCAAAATTAGCTTCATAGCATTCTGTTGGGATATTTTTGAGGATTAAATCCTACGTTTTCGCAACGATTCCCTGTACTTCTTAAGCACCTGCGAAATATTTTAGAGAATCTTGATGACATAACTTTTGTGGTTTTGTAGTAGATATATTTTTTTATATAGATCACTTAAGTGTTTTTCTAATATAAAAATGGAGTTTTAATTTTCTTAAAAAGAAAAATGTAGGCATTACCATTAGCAACCGGTAAATTAACTCAAGAAAAGCAATTCATTCTTCAAATTTGCTACTTTCCATAATACTACTTTCATATAATAGATGCCGTTAATATTTAATTTGTTTTATTGAGACTATCTAAGTTGAATCTAACTACATATGTATGTATGTTGTTATACATTATTTACTAATTGGAATTTCTATAGAATTATTGGAAAACTACTGCACTTAAAGTAAAACAACAACTACAAAAGTAAACTAAGCGGGAGTACATACATATTTATATTTGGTTATTAAATGAGTACACACAACTATTAAACTATATGTTCATAAATATAGGTAAATAACTATATATGGACATATATAAACATGAATATTGACAAGTCATATCTCTATTACAAAACAACAGTAGCAAGTTATTGCGTCTTAATTTAAAAGTTTTTCTTTTCATCACGTACACACCCATCTGTTTATTGAGTTAAATAATTTTGAGAGAGGAAAACTTTTTGGAGACTTTAAATTGCATTAATCTGTGAATTTGTATGACAAGCAGTTAGTTTGTAAACGTTTTTTGTTTATCTTGACCAGCTGAGATGTGTTGTCAACCCTTTTATGTCAATGTCAGTTTCGAAATCCAACGCAGCATAACTCTTGCCAACAGGTGCTACTTCGGTCTGATTAGGCAATTGAGAAATAAAGTCCGCTCTCAACGAACAAAAACCAAATTCTAGAAGTCATTCCCGTCCTGCTGTATAGCGCAGAGACATGAACGATGACAACATCTGATGAGTCGGTGTTACGAGTTTTCGAGAGAAAGGTTCTGCGGAAGATTTATATTCCTTTTCGCATTGGTGGAACGATGAGGTGTACGACATACACGACAACATTGACAAAGTTCAGCAAATTAAAAGACAGCGGACATAGCCGGCGTAATGTCATGTATCCGAATGGATGAAAAAACACTTCAGCTCTGAGAGTTGTCGACGCAGTAACCGCCGGGAGACGCAGAGAAAGACCTTCACTTGGATGGAGGGATCAAGGTGGAGAAGGACCTCGCTACACTTGAAATCCCCATTGTTACCACTTTATAGGTTCCGTGCGAAAATTAGACAATGGTCGCGACACCTTCCACTTTTTGGTAAAAACCCATATCTCAGGATCTACTCAACCAATATTGACCAAATTTTGTATATAATGTTACCCTGATATTTCAATGATCCAGTGTGGAAACAAACAAAATGGAATTACAACCCCGCCTACTTCCCATATAACCCAATATTAAATTCCATCTGAATTCTCCACTTTTCAGAATGCAAAGTGTGTATCGGTATACAATTTTGCATAAATAATGCGCTTAAAGTAGGCCACTTTAATAACTCAAATTGTACAATTCAAGTCCACATATACCGAATATATGAATCAAAGTTCTAATTGTGAACTTTTTATTGAAAATATCGGTAAAAACTGTGACGTATGTATGTTATAGAAATACGGAGAGCATCTTTTTCTAATAATAATATGCCAGTATGTCAAAAATTAGTTGATCGGATAAATAATTTATTTAGCGCTAATGTACTTAATAGAAACTAAATCGAACTTCCAGTTGACTTCAAAGTGTGAGTTATTATAATAAAATTAAGGAAACGTATTTTTCTAATAAAGGTGCATGTTTGCTCGAAATGGATAAAATCAACTGAAAACTTGCCGCAGATCCCCTACACATACCTTACAAACCTCATGCGGCTGAAGGTATTTTCGTGTCTTTGAACCAGGCGCGTTACAAGAGTATGAAATATTCGGTTATACCCGAACTTAGCGCTTTCTTACATGTTTTTATTGATTCTCATATTGTTGAGTTAATTAATATTATCAACTATTCAGAACCAGGTAAGCTTCTAAAAATTGCTCAGTTGGCATGAGTTTGACATTTTAAAAGCACTAAATGTTTAGAGTAATTAATATTGTGAATGAAATTGATAAAGCCAAACTGTAAAAAAAACTAAAGAAAAAGCATGCAATGCGTCACAAAAATAAAGGAAATAATTTCATGGGAGAGGAAGGTCCACTCAGCACCCTTGCCTTTATCGTTTATGCCGTAAACACTTGAATTTAATCAATTAACACTTTCTTAATTTTTTTAAATTAAACTATCTCTCAGCAAATATCATATAGAATATAAAAGTCGCATAATTTTTGGCGACCCTTCAATGAGAAACCTTCATACTATATTTATAATGTAACGACAGACTTCTTCTTGTATCTGGTTCGTATGTATATATGTATGTATGTACCTATGTCATACCTAAGTTTTATGACCTAATACATATAATTATTGTAACAGCCGTCGTCAGTGAAGAGTGTGAAGAAACTATTTTACCATTACCCAAGTAATTTCACATTAAAACAGAATAGCATAATAAAACATAAGTAAGGCAGGCTATGTTCGAGTGCAGCCGGACATTACATACTGCCGAAAATTCGCATCATATGCACGAAATATATTAAATAGGGCATATTGTTGTGAGGGAAGCAAATGAATCGGAATGCCCACTTAATGTCATTCAAATATCTTATCCACTTTCCGATACATTCGAAAATTTTATAGAAAATGGAAGTGATCTTAAGGAGTTGTATACAGTTAGAAGGCCGAAAAAAGCGGATTTTCCGGAAGTTTTTCTGAAAAAAATTTTAAATTTATTGTTCTATATTTTAACTGTACTTAAGACTTAGTATTAGTAAAAATATTTATTTGGGAAAGAACTACATCTGATCTCCGGGAGCTCCTCTCAAAAACGACATTTTACGGTGACCACTATATATCTCTGAACTGGATCCTCTAAAATTAAAACACCAAACATATTAAATCTAGTAATTAACTGGAGGAAAAGCAGAATAAATTTTTTTTACTAATTGGGGATTTTTCAAATAAAAAAAATTGATTTTTGGCCAAAATTTTAGCCTCAAAAACAATTTTATTAAAAAAATATTTATCGGTGAGAAAAAGATCTTCGATTAATATTACTAAAAATATATTTAAGAAGCTCATGTTGAAATTTGAGACTATTTATCTATTCCTATTTCTCCGATTTCGGTCCTAACTGTGAATTATCAACCGGCGGCAATACGAATATTTGGTATATGAGTACCTATATGAGTGTTAAATAATAAATCGGTTCTATTCCATATTGTTATTATGTATACATATATGACAGGCCATGACCGGAGAAATAAGAAATAAATTTGGCAAGAATTTAAAATTTAAAGTCCAGCCGAATCGGTCCATTTGTCAGAAATCAAAATTGTGTAATAATAAATTTTTCAGCTTTTCGATTTGAGATATTACTAACTATGAAATTTTTCCTCAGCGACAAATACCTTTGCGGTAGGTCCACCTATATATCGGCTGTGGGCTCAAAGGAATCTAAAATGTTCAAAAAATTTAATGTTTACCGCCACAAAGCGCTGAGGTCCTCATATTAAGCATTTGGGGGCTCTGAAAAGGTAAATTTTGAATTTCGATTTTGGCTATTTTTATTATTTCTGCTAAGTTTTATTGCGATTTCTTCATAATTTATCACAGATTTTAAACACGCAAATGATTTGGCTTGGCTACATGAATTTTCTTGGGTAAAAACAGCTTTTTTTCAACAATTTTTTTTCATATAAAAATGAAATATGTATTTTATTAGAATTTTTTATTGTTATATACATACACTATTAATCAAATTCTAAAAGTTTTGTAAGAAACTATTTTAAACTCGGCTATTGCGACGCCATTTCTGGTAAATCCTTGGAAAATAAATGCCCAAGCGTTGGCAGAATAACTCCTTAAAGGATCACCTAAAGTGAAAAAATACGTGTTTTATTTAAAACCTTAACTTAGAATTTTTGGCAAACATTTTTAAAATTAATTAAACATTAAAATTTCCGTGAAATTTGCGAATTTTTTTCAAATAGTTGTAATCGAAAAATAGTCCTTCGTTCAAGTCTTTAAGAAATGTATCTCATAGACCTGTGTAAGATTTCACGAAAATCGGTTGTGCTGTTCTCGAGAAATCTCGCCATCCGACTTGTAAAACAAAGTGGGCTGTCTTAGCCTAGCTAGTCTGTATCTCCGGAACTATTACTCGGATTAAAATGAAAATTTAGGACAATATTCTAGAGAGTTGTAGAATTTAATAAGATGTAACCCCTTATGGGAAGCCGGCGTTGTTATTAACCGATTTCGACTTTCACAATTTGTCACTAAATGAAATAAAAAGTAATGTGTCCTCTAAATTTGATTGATATATGTATGTACTTGTAGACCATGTACATATATGTATATAGGTAATTATTACAAAGCGCCTGTAGGTGAAAGAGACTATTCAACTCAGTGCAACATGTTGCAAGAGTATAAAAATAGTGTCGCAAGTTGCATTTCACGCGACCGCAGTGTGGGTGATTGCTCTCAAATATAGTAAGTACGTCCGTACGGCGCGCCAATAATTATTCGCAAGAGAAGACAAACAATACGAAAATAGACGAAAAACAATGAACGAATTTCGCATATATTTTAAACAATGTGTGCGCTGAGTAGCGGTCATTTTATTGCCAACAATTATGTATTTGTCTATCACACAGGGCCAAATTGGCAAGCTTGGCAAGCGAGCGGTGAAATACAAACGAAAAATATTTTTACGTTATATTTTTGTTTTGTTTTTTTTTTTTCGATTTTACGCAATTTAATCTCTGACTAAAGAATTTGTCATAATTGTCAGATGATCCGCTGGATAAGTCAATAATGCTTCGATTTAAAAAAGCTTATCTTAGCATGCGGAAATTTATTGTGGTTAGGATGTCGTCAAAGGCCTGAAGTCCACAATGCAAGCAGCAGCACATACCAACCACACACATATATGTGTTTGTGCACATCCGCCGCTGCTTTGTGGCGCGCAACAATTAAACATTTAGCCGCTGTGACCGGTTTCAGGTGGTTCACATTGGTAAACACGTATACGCCATGCTGGGCGTCGCAGCGCGAGCAATGCAGCTATTGTGTGTGCATGGAAAGTGCATCACAAAGCAAATGAATGTCACATTGTTTGTGGAATTGTGTAAATTTACAGGCCGTCCGTCCGTCAGCAGACGTTGCCATTTGTCTTCCTCACATTTCGTTGCTTTCTTTGGGCACGTTTGGGTTTTGAAATTCCGTTATTACGTTACAAGTCTGCGTATGCCACCGACGTCAATGCAACTATTTTATTTGATATTAAAACTTTTATCAAAGCACATGATACACCATAAATCTTAGATTTATAATTGCTTGCACGTTGCGCAAACGTTTGCTGGATAAAGCTTTACAATTTCTAAAATAAGATTATATGGCTGCGGGTGGCACTGCAGGGAATTAATGTCGTAATTGGTTAGGCTTTTATATTCTTTACTTTCCGGGAATCAGTCTTAATTATTATTGCGTTGGCGAATTACCGTAAATAAACTAATAAAGTTATAAAAATTAACTGTTATGTAATTATGGAAAAACTTTGAGTTTACATAAAAATTTTATTGGCAGATTTGAGAAGGTCTTCAAGGTATTGATCATTGCTTTTCACATATTTTGACCACCTTTCTAGTAGTTTGTGGCACTATGCTAGTAGAATGTTAGTCTTTTGAAGCAAATCAGACACGCAATTTTCGACTTTTGTGTAGGAATCGGGGTGCAACTCAGCCGATGCATGTCCCATCTGTGAATTCTCAATCGAAAGGGGCCAAATCTGGTGAATACAGTGCGCGGAGTAGCAGCTCCTAGGCATGTTCTTTGATTGTATCCTGAACCGATTTGGCTTTGTGAGCAGGTGCTTTGTCGTGAAACAAAGTTACCTTGCCTTGTCTTCTGGCCCATTCTGGTCGTTTTCCGATCAATGCATGGTTCGAATTGATCATTTGTTGTCTGTAGCGATTAGTATTAATAGTTTCATTAGTTTTAGAAACTCATGATATACCTTCTAATTTCACTAAACGCAGAGTGTTGCCTTCTTACCGAATCGATCGGGTTTTGCACTCTCAAAAAAACAAAAAAAAAATAATAATAAGGCTCGTTCATAACAAATGTCCAGTGGAAAAGTAGATCGGTCTAGCTGTCCCGGAGAACTTTTCTTACTTCTTACGTCTTACATTCTTAGACGATATGCTTACAAACAAATTTAAGTAACCAAGGTACATCATAAAGTTAACCAATACAAAAAAATCAATAAATTCGGTATATAGGATCTAGTCTAAAATTTTAACCAGTTTTAACAACTGTTGGTCATATATAACTAAGTTACATTTCATTACAAAATATCGATTAGGAAAAATACATATATTATATATGGCCATATATGGAATGAAGTAGGGAAAAGAATCCTAAAAAAGGATAAAATAGGAACGTTCTATCAACTTTGTCCTTGTACGTAGTACCACTTGTCTAAGCTGTTACTGTTATTGGAAACAATCTGACTGGACTTATAAGATGGACCTACCATATGAGAAGTAGGAATGACCGTTTTTCGATTTCGACTATTTTTATACTGTATCATAAGCATTTAATAAAAAGTACACAGTTTGTCTCAAATCTATATATAGAAGTATAAAAGAAAGTCGTGTTAGTTACACCATTTATAACTCAAGAACAGCTGAACCGATTTGTTCGAAAATTGGTGGGGTGGTAGCTTAGAGCCAAGGCAGGGACATAGGATACTTTTTATAAATACAAAAGTTAAATTTTAAATCATAAGCATTTGTTCAAATTTCATGTAAAAATCATTTGGAAATTTTAGTAATTCAAAAATGGAAAGCAATAAGTAAAAATTTGCATAATATGAGTTATATTGATTTTCCTCCTGAACCAGGCAGTTTTTTTGAGGACGAACCTGTCAGATATACATATTTAATTTCACAAGAAAAAATGTCATTGTCATTTTCATTGTCAAGGCATTGCGGATACTTTGCTAGATTATGGGCGAAGGGCGCAAATGCAATTAGCGGTATAACTGGAGTGTTGATATAAAGGTCTATTATAATTTGAGTTATGCAGAAATTTTTTCGTAGCATTGCACAGAGTAATGCAATATTTAAACGGGAACGAGGAAGTACATACATATTTCAAACTAATCCTTCCTAAAAAATAATAAAATTGCTAAATATTGGGAATAGCAGAATAGAACTGCAACCAAATACACAGTGCAATGAATTAAAACTGGCTCAGTAAGCATTCGACGAATAATATATTTTCACTGGTGCACAGCCTAAATTTAACAGTATTTTTCTCCCAAAAACCAGTGTTTTATTAAGGCACGAAATGTTTTTTGATTAGCTTTTTTGTAAACTAACACAAGTTGGTTCACCAAAAATGCTATATCTTCTTAACTAATAATCATAATCTAAATATTAGAAATCATATAGAGTAGAGTAGTACTATCTATGTAACAACCACAGTAAAACGTGGACGGGTGCTCTATTATTTTATAATCATCGTTCTATCGGATCAACTTGTAAACCTTGTTGTTACATTATGTTCTTATTCTTTAGAAAATTATCAAAGGTCCGATAGTCCTCCAATGGCTAAAGATAGTTTCGGAAAATATCATACTTTTTGTGCAATATCAACTCTGATACTATGTGGTGCGAACTTGATGGACTGATATTGAAATAGCGAAGATTGAATAAGGTTTTTTAAATTACCCTAATATCCCGTTTTCTTCCTCTCTTCGCCTCTTAAGCCGTTTTCTAAGTAACCCCAGTTTTTTCTCACATTTAAGAGGCAGTTATTAACGATAATTTCTGTTAATGAAATTTTAATATATAATTTACATACTAATATTTTAACACAAACACAGAGTTAAGGCATCTAATGTACAGAAAATATAACTCTATACATATTTATAGTACAAAGTTCTGTGAAACAGCTATGGAGAGAGAAAATTAGGGTTGGTAAATATTATTACATAAAACCTATATTCAAATTTTATTCTAACAAGACGTGCTATAATTGTTCTACATACATGGAGTGCTCTATTATGTGATTATAAGAATGTATAAACGAGCGCTGAATAACAGTTTTATCGCCGAGCGCAATCTTCTCTTCGTACAGATCGTACTAAAAAACACCTTGAGTCTTTATCTAATGCACGTAGTTTAAAGTATATGCACGTGGTTAGATTTTAAGTAGATGTGAAGGACCAATGAGTAAGTACATATATCTACTAAGATAATATAATACATATATTGCCCCCCCAGCATAAAAGTCCCAAATCTCTGTCCTATGTTAGCCCATTTTTTGCTAAATCATGATTGGATGATAAAATTTTTCGGGTCTTAAATTGCTTACATAGCTCATTCTATGACAGCTACTTGTCCGTTATTATGTCACGTTAGAGGCGCTTGACTGGCAAGTAGAGAATCTCACGATATAATTTACAGCTGCGAGCAATGTGGTGAAATATAAACTATTTATATATGTATGTACATATTTATTATATTTAATGATGAATTTTGTTTTTATACTCTTCAAAGGTGATGCTGCAGAGTAGAGTTATTTTGTTTGTCTCATAATTTTGTGTATCACCTGAAACAAATCAAGATATGTATGGAGTTATGTATATATAAATGATCAGGGTGACGAGACGAGTTGAAGTCTGAGTGACTGCTCGAGAGGACCTTAAAGGAGCCATGGTCAAAATTGGACGATGGGACCGATTTCAATATGTAACATTGCTATATTCCTGTGAGAAAATAGGCGAAATCGGGCTACAACCACGCCTACTTTCCATATAACACAATTTTCCATTTGATTCTTTCACTTTCCGGTACACAACTGATATTACGGAATAAAATTTTGCACGAACAGTGCTTTTGAAGTATGCCACCTGACGGCCAAAAATTGTATAAATCCAGCAAAAACTGTTAAAGCACCTAGGCACCGGATATTTGGACACCATTTCCTTTAGTTGACTTTTGACCGAAAATATCGGACAATGTATGGCATATACAATTAAAATACAGAGAAAATCCTTTCCCAATAATAGTAATTCTGTATATCTAAAATGGGTTAAATCAGGTCAATACTTCTCTTAGCTTCCATATACTTAATATATAGTGTTTGGTATTAAATGTACTAACATCGGAACAATGCAATACATTTTTCAGTTGGAACCCTTCCGTATACCCCCTCCGCGCACGTTGAACTAAAATGTGATTATGTAGTATTACTTACTACCTCAATCAGTCATAGTAGTTTGTTTCCGAAAAGAAATTCGTTGTCGAACTGATATTCTTTTAATAATTTCGCATTGCATTGTGCCTATTTCATTGTCACGGGATTATACTACAAGTATGTAAGTATATATAAGTACAGTCATATTTTTTCGCTGTTGGTAAAAATAGATCGACGGTGACAGTATCACGTTTTGCACACGAGTTTATCGTTAACATTATTTATACGCTAGTACCTTTCCGCTCATCTGGCGCATTTACCGGTTTAAACAAAATTTACGAGTCATCGTATATTTGTATGTATGAAAAAATGTGAGTATTTTTGCACTCGAGAAACTCGTGAGTTATACTTTGGTCATTATTAGAATAAAACAAAACGAAAAAAGCCTTATCTATCTAGCCATAGTTAGCTTCACAGGTGCATTTCTTATAGCAACTGTACTCCGATGTATAGACGACTTGCATTTAATGGAAAAAGTTGTGCTATAATGGCTAATTAAATTATTGAAAATACTTATATAAACAACATTCAAGTCGAATTGAGGTTACTTAAGCATAAATAATAGTGTTCGATCGGAATATATTCGAAGATTGTAGTATCGTCTTGAACTAAGAATCATGCCGAATTTCGGAAAGATATCGTGTAAAATAATCACCTTGAGACACACCAATTATTTTCGGATACTATTCGATCGAATTGAAAATAGCAGTCGTGCTGAGTGTTTACACGAAGACCGTCGAGAGTCGATTCGGCAACGTTCGCAGCAACTCGAACTGATGCAGGTAACGACTTGGCGCATTTTATGTCGAAATCTTAAATTGAAAGCGTACAAATTACAGGTTGTGCAAGAATTGAAGCCGTTCGACCTTCTCAAATGACATCGCTTCGCTCTATGGGCACTTAAAAATTCCAAGAAGAATCGACGTTTTCGAGCCAAACGAAATTCAGAGAGAATGCTCTGACTCAACAATAAAAATTGCCCCATCAGGGACGAAGAGCACCTAAAGAGATCCAAGAGCTGTTATTCCATCCAGAAAAAACAACGATTTGGTGTTATTTGTAGGCCGATGGAATCATCGAATCATATTTCTTCAAAAATCATGTCGGCGAGAACGTACCGTCAATGGCAACCACTATCACGCCATGATAACCGACTATTTATTGCCTGAAATTGAAGTTCGTCATCTCGGTGACATTTTGTTTCAACAGGACAGCGTCACTTCCCACATATCGTATAAATCAATGGATTTATTGAGAAAACACTTCTGGGAGCAGATAATTTCACATTTTGGGCCGGTCGATTGGCCACTAAGATCGTGTGATATCACATCGTTAGACTCTTTCCTGTGGGGATGTGTAAAATCTAAATTCTATGCGGACAATCCCGCTTCGATTCAGCTCTTTAGCAAAACTTCTTGTGTGACATTCGCCAGTTATCAGTCGAAATGCTAAATTGCGAAATTTGGATTCAACGGATGGGCCATTTGAGATGTAGCAGCGATCAGCATTTGAATGAGATAATCTTCAAGAAATTAATGTCAAAGAAAGTTCTTTCGAATGATAATAAACATTCTCCATTTAATTTGAAGTTTCTGCGTTGTTTTTTAAAAAAGCAGACAACTTCGAAATGGATCACCCTTTGTAATATAATCTACATCTATTAACTCTGTTTGCTTAAGATCGTTATGAGAACAGATATTTGTTAACATGAAATCACTCACCAAAGTGTGGCGTAGATGCTTGCCGCTGACTAATTAATTTCTAAGGGAAAAAAAGCAATCACGCCTAGCGCAAATAATTACACTAAACTTGCAATATGATTAGATAAAGTTAAAACAATTAAACGTCACACGTTGGCAGTACGTTTGTATAGGAGTTCTTAACCGTGTTTATAGATAAACAGCTTGTAGTACTGAGAAACGCATATTTCGTGCTTGTTGGGATTAACTGCTGTATAGTAGCTAGACTAATGAGATTAGTTGCTTAAACTAGTGAAAGTGAACTCTGTTTTCATCCAGTTATAGATAAGCGCACATCCTAGTTTATTTTTGAAATTTATGGCGTTTTGTTGTCAGGCAAGCATGAGAGTTGCTGCTTCTTGAATTTAATACAGTAATCTATTTCTATCTTGCATCTAAAGGTTTCGAGTTCACCAAAAACACTTTTAAGACTCTGTTTCCCGAACTTGACATATCTGTCAAAAATCAACTGTAAGAGCTCAGCAATCAAATAGGACTTTAACCTTAAGCTTAATTCTCACGCTTACTGAATTTTCAATATCAGGTGTTTGATCTTGTCGTTATTTGCAACGGATACGAAAATACCTAGATATATGAATGTAAACGACCTGCGTGATCTATTTGACACGTTTGTTTGTTCTTAGAAATTATTTTGCGATCGCATATCGTTGACCTTTCTGAGCAAACTGATTGTCAGTATCGCCCGTGATAACTAGACCAACAAGCGCCCGTCGTTTAAGGCCATTGCGCTCGCACTGCTTTTGCGACAATATTCAATATAATTAAACGTATGAAAAGAATAACGCGCGCATGCTATGAAATTTGCTTCCATATAGCGAAAATTATTTGACGCATTGCACTGTTGGTCGATTAAGAATAAAACCAATATTTGAAAATTATTTATTCAGGTTTATTAGATTTTGCCGTAAAATACTTTATATGCTTTTCCGAGACCTTCTGGATCTGCGCTCTGGACTTTTCACCCATAAAATTTGAGTTAACGATGATTTAAAAAAATATAGCGAATATCCAAATATTTGAGCATATCTTCAGGCAAGTTTAAGTTGATCAGGCACATAGTTCCGGAGATATGAGCGAGTTTTTAGGAATTATTTAACTCAATGTAACCGGCTTTCAAATCTTAAAAAGAGTTTTTCTCGAAACGCTGTTCTCAAAGGCAAGAGGCAAAATTTGTTCGAAAGGAGTGGACTTAGAATTTGTCTTAAATTTTGTATTTCTAACGAAATTTCGAGTGCGGTGTCATAGCCAATGTTGGAAAAAGCTTCTGGCGATTCTGTTATATCAAAAACACAATTCTACGAGTGGTACAAGGCCTTCAAATACGGTCGAGAGATGATAATATTAAAAAGGTGAAGGATATGGAGCTTGAAAATCGTCAAGCAAATATTAGAGAGATTGTGAAAGAACTCAACATCTCCCGCGACTAAGTTCGAATGATTTTGGTGGATATTTTGGGTATGAAACTAGTGACTTCACTCGTCCCGATAAAGCTTAATTTTTTTTCAAAGAGTACTGCAAATAAGTCTATGTGGACCTGTTACTCGTGCGAATTCCAATCCTTCATTCATCGAGAGCATTATAACTGTCGAAGAGACATAGTTTGTGAGTTTGAGTTTACAAACAAGTCAACAATCCTCGTAATAGAGGGAAAATACGAGCCGAAACCTAAAAAACCACGTCAAAGCCGCTCATAAATCAAGATGATGCTCATTATTTTTTTCGATATTCTTGGTTGGGTGCATCATGAATTTGTTCCAGAAGAACAAACGGTCAAAAAGGAGTTCTATTTAGCCGTATTGAGGCGTTTGCGTGAGAACATCCAATTTAAAGCCAACGACGGAATGAATACCATCGATCAGCCACCGTATTCACCAGATTTAACTCTGTGTGATTTTTTCTTGATCCCCGAACTGAAATTGCCGCTCTGTAGAACCCGTTTTCAGTCGATCGAAGAAATAAAACAAAATTCACTGAAGGAGCTCAAAGCCAACCAAAAAGTGTTTATAAAAAGTGCTTCGAGCACTGGAAAAAGCGTTGGCATAAGTGTATTACATCTATTGGGGAAGGCGAAGGTGACAAAATACATTTTGATGAATAACTAAATATTTTGCGTTTTATTTACAACTTTTTGTCACAATGTTTTTGTGAAGTAATCATCGCAGGAATAATTATTTTGTAATAATTTCGAGTTTTTTATCCAATAATACATACTATTTCTACCATTTTGTGGTTGAGTTTATTTTAAGCCTTTCTCGGAGGTCTTCCTAGAGATCGGCTATGTAATCATGGGAATAAAAAATTTTTCAAAAATAAATCGCCATATATTAAAATGTACTAAAATCTGTCTTAACAGAAATGAAGCACATAATATTCAAATATTTTCACACATCTAAAAAAAATCTTTTCTAAGTCTAGCGTAAAAGTGCCACTATGCGCTGAAACTCTTACCCTACAAATTTGCCATGTTGCTACATATCAGACAAGCAAATATTTTTCCGCTAATTTGGTGTCATTCATTGGGTACTTAGAACTATTAGGCTTTAGTCAACTAATGACAATGCCAACAGATGAAGAATTTCCAAAAATAATTTCTGCAAAAAAATATTTTCTTCAGCAAAGTCAATGCCACCTTCACCTTTGTTAACACTTTCAGTACATCCGCTGAGTTTGGTGAAAACGTTATATTTTATCATAGCGTAAATATTTGCTGTTAGGTGGTGGCGGGCACTAACTGTCACCAGCATCGCTTAAGATACTTATTGCGGGCGCAGCCATTGTTAAACAAATGCGCAAACATGCCCCAATATACACACACACTCACACACACGCAAACATGAGAAGATATATATGTATGTTTAATATGGGAAAAATACAGGATGCGCTGGCAACCGCTTAATTTCTAAGGCGATACAAACACTGGGCAATTGAGTGTCAATTTGTGCGACTGTTATTGATCAATTGCTGTGAAAGCTGAATTGCGTCTAATTGTCAACAGTTGAGTGGTTCGTATGCCTACTGCAGCTTCAATCAACAATAAACATCGATGCAGCGAACGGCGACTATTGTTGGCTCACATTGTTAGAGCGCATTTGTGAATTGAATTAATTCGTTGGCGATCAAAAGCTAGCATAAGTGTAGGCTAGCAGGTAATTGAGTCAATTTCAAATGCAAACACAATTTTTTCAATTTCACAAAAATTCTTCAATGATGCTTACAAATCCAACAAACCAACAGGTGTTACAATGTCACAACTTCTGCGGTAATAGTGGATTTACAGCGCAATAAAGCTATGTTTATAGAAAAAATTAGGTTAGGACCAGCTTCCTGTTTACAATGTGTAAAAATACCAGAATACATGACAACAAACAAGTTGCCGTTATTAATTAGAACCACAAATACTTATGCCTCCAATTTAATATTTGCTCATAATAAACATAACAGCCACTGTTAATATTAACATAGGTATGTGTTGTTATCGTATGACCCACTGTTGGCAGATGTCGCAGTTCTTTCAAGCAAATAAAACACCTGTAAACACTTATAGCCGTGCTAAATGTCCTGCAAATATTCACTGAAATTGGATCATCAATTTGGTGTGTTTACAATTAAAATGAATATTCCATGGGAAATTACGCGCATATTCTCTTTGTCAAACGTAGCGTTGCTAATTTAAGCGAACAATTAGCAAATTCGGTGTCAATCTTTAACTGTCACTGCTAGCCTTGCGACGAATTTAGTGGAAAATCTCCGTAGAGCTTTCATAAGTATGGTTCTGGTAAAATGAAAATACTTATCCTTTTACACTCACAAGGCAAATAGAAAATATTGGCAATTGTTAACAACTTCAACTGAGATCAGTAAAGGGATCATATACTTGTATACGAGGGAAAATATATATATACCATACCTGTTCATATTGCGGATCTAACAAATGAATATAACAAACGCGGATACTGGCACAAATATGTAAATAGTGGTACTAAGCCGACTGAAACCACAAACAGTTTAGGAAAAATGTCGAGTAATTATAGCTATTTCTTGAAGAAGTTTTCTCATATAATTAAACTTTTCCACTGTGCCCAATCACACTGGAGTCGCCGGAAACTGCAAAGCCGATGAGCTTGGGCACCCTTTCTCTAATATCTTCAGATTGAAAGCAGCCGGTTTTCCGATGTCTTCTTGCGTTCTGGTCAACAACCAGAACTTCTGGCCCAGACTGGCTTTTACATAGCAAAGTCAATATTGAGCAATTGCAAGTAAGAGGCCTTCTGAACTACTGGCTCTTAACAAAGTCAATATTTAGGAATTGCAAGTATTCTGTTCAATAGGTTCACACGATGTGGAAAGGGGAGGTGGAATCATTCTGTTACTTCCCTGGCTTTTGCCAGTCTGAGATTTAAATAACTCGCTGGACACACCTTTGGCGAACTTACCGAAGTTGATAGCGTTAATATTACTCGACTTAATAAATTTGTGATAAGCTCAAAAGGCGATCGGCGATCTATGAGAATCTAGTATTTTACGAGTTTAATGGATACTACAAAGAGTAAATTATCATTACAAGTGAAAATCATCGATTTAGGATCAACTCTACTACCTAACTTAACCTATCATAACTGATTCATTTGTAGGGATGCCGTGTTCTTTAAATTCTGAAATTTAGATAATTGTCGAACTGTTAGTAAATTTGCACATAACCCTGTCATGAGAGCCATTCGTGCTTAGGTATACGTCTGATAACCTATATTTTTATATGATGCGATCAACCAGACGTCTGTCCGGTTTCACTTGTTATATTTCACGTTTTGTAGGCTTATTAGAATCATTGGAACGTTAGATGACTATTCAACTTTCATAGCGACGGTTAAATTTACCTCAACGAGCTTCAAAGTGGTCGCATGTCAAATTTTGATAAGCAACAACCACTTTCCCCGAAAACGGCTACAATGCGACAGCTTTTACCTCCGCCATCGCAATGGGCAAAATAAGCGAATGGTTTTGATGTTTGTTGCGACTTGGTTTTGTTTCAAAACTTGAACTTGAAAAGTAATGTAAATAATGATGACGACTACCTTGCAGATCGCTATAAAGCATATTTTCAGAGGTTTTAAGAAGTTAAAGCAACGCTGGATGAAGTATATTGATCTGATATTGAATTAGACCTTTAAAGAAATGGCAAGAGAGCTCGTCATCTGTCGCGAGTCAGTTCGAATGACTTTGGTGGATATTTTTGATATGAAACGCGTTATTGCTTGATTCGTCTCGATAAAGCTGAATTTTTTGACAAAGTCTCTTGGACATGCTTGATCGTGCGTATTCCGATCCCACATTCATGGAGAGCATTATAACTGTCACTGGAACATGGACTTATGAGTTTGACATGCAAACAAGTCAACAATCATCGGAAAGTAATGCTCATTGTGTTTTTCGATATTCGTGGTTTGGTGCATAATAAATTTATTCCAGAGGAACAGACGATCAATAAGAAGTTCTTTTTGGCCTTAATGAGGTATTTGCGTGAAAATATCTACCGAAAATGGTCGGAATTGTGGAAGAACAATGATGATGCACCATCGCATCTAGCCACGATTGAGAACGAATTTAAAGCCAAAAACGCAATGAATACCATCGATCAATCACCGTTTTCACCAGATTTGTCTCTCTGTGATTTTTTCTTGTTGCCAAAACTGAAATTGCCGCTCCGTGGAACGCGTTTTCAGCCAATCGAAGAGATAAAACAAACTTCGCTAAAACAGCTGAACGCCATCCCAAAAAGTGCTTATGAAAATTGTTTCGAGAACTGGAAAAATAATTTTCATAAGTGTTTTACATCTGGTGGGGATTACTTTCAATGCGACAAATAAATATTGATGAATAATTTAAATTTTGCGTTTTGTTTACAATTTCCGGGTACTTTTTTGTTGCAATCTATGTATGTACATATGTATATTACCTAAATAGTTAATAAATATTTGCGGGTCATCGCTATATAATTACGCTGTTAAACAGGTGCATATTGAACTGTAGCAGTAACAGTGTTAAAAATTTTCCAGCAACTTGAATTGCGAAAACGAATAAAATGAGAAGGCATTGCTGCTAACCGTTCACCGTGATAATTTCACACGCTGAGTCAGCGTAACTTTCTTCACAAAAAAAAATGCTTGACCTTTAAGGAGCTGGGAAGGCCCGCAAACTAAATTTGGAAATGTGCTTAAGCGAGAATTCCGAATTGGATTAACGGATGGGTAAAGAAATTTTTAATGAGTGCCACTTTGGAATGCATGAAATCACCGTGCGAAGTGGATACTGCGGAATATTTTGCGAAATGACTGCAGCCAGCCCTTAAGTTGCGCCTGGAAATATATCCGCGCTGTGACTAACTTACCTGCTAATTGTTCAGAAGCACGACCACGTGAGCTTTCCATCATTTGAATATTATGAATTTCTTGAAATGTTTGCATAATTACAATTCTCAATCACTTTCGTGCGCCATACATCAAATCTGCTTAAAGTAAAGCAGGAACAGAAAAAAATCGCGTTTGACGCAAATATAATACATATGTATGCGGAATGACAATAAAAACAAGCACACAATATAATATTTTCAAATTATTTATTTTTAATCAGTTTATTATTGGGCGAAAAAAATTAGCGGAACAAATAAGTGGAAACAAAACAAGCATGAAATGAATAAAACGAAAATGTATAAATTAATAAAAATCACACACACACACATACACACTGTTAACGCCGGGTGCTGCGATAACCCGCAAGCAGCGCAGCGGTGAGAGGTGCAAAAGGTGCTGTGTGATTATTGTTGCTTTAGTTGAAATATTTGCGAAGTCCCCCTTGCAGCGCCTTGCACATCCGAAAGCAACGGGCAACTTGTCACGTTTGTTTGCGTGTGTGTGTGTGTGACCAATACATCGATGCAACAGTCGGCAAATTGAAGTCAAACGACGCTCCCCTCAGTGCTTATCAACGTTTCGCGCGATTAGAGCACAATATTATGAGCGCGCACACATATATATTCATATACATACAAAAAAAACCTTATACATATATATACTTACTTTTATACCAATATACAAACACACATTTATACATGAGAACCTACAAACGCGCGAAAGTCATTTATTGTCATTGACGTCGCCGTCGCCAAAGCTAAGGCAGAAGTAGTCATCGAAGTAGCCTTCAACTCTACCGCTCACGCTCACTAAACGCTCGCGCTCTCGCTTCTGCAATACTTAAACTTTGATCACGTTTGCTACACGTTCCAGCTGCACACTTCACGTGATGATCAAATGATTGGCGCTGAATTGTTTACAGGCACACGCACACACTCGCCGCCATGCCCTCTCTCGGCCAGCTCTCAGCCGGGCTCACATTTACGCATGTGTATATGTGTTTGCGCGCGTTGTTGTATGACTTTTTATTTATTTAAGTGTGTGTTTGCGAGCCTCCAGTTGGCCCCCTAAAAGTGCTTTTTTCTTTGCGAATTTCTTCGTGTTCATACTCGCATTCGTGTGTGTATTTCGCACTTTCCTGCTCTCCGCATGGGTGGGTTGATTGCAGAATTGTTAAGCGTCTACAGCAACAACAATTCTATGAACTGTAAATGAGCATAGAATGATTTTAATTAGAAATGGAGCCGCACGAATTACTCACCTAGCGAAATTCCACACGAAATTTGCTTTTGTATTGTTGTTGTTAATGTAAACAAATTGCGCGAAATGTTATTTCGATTTGTTGTTATTTTCGTTGACCTTGTTCGATTTGCAATTATATAAATAAAACTAGTTGACGCTTATAAAGTCCATATGACGTTTAGAGTTAGGCAAATTCATAAAGGCGATTCCCGATCACAGTCGAACATGCTTTCAACAATGCACATACTTGTATGTATATGTTGATATAAATTTCAGATCCCTATGTATAAGGTTTGTTACTCTCTGTAGCAGTACATGAGTTTCAGTTTTCTACCGATGACGACGTTTTCAGTTTCCACTCTGGTCTTCGAAATTATTATTCAAATAATTTTAATTCTATCGCAATTCTATTGTGCTAAGTGAGAAAAAGAGACTTGTATAATCCTCCAAATAAGTATGCAAACGACTATGTATATTCTTAGGACACAAAAAGCAGTAAACTACCTAGGCTTAAGACTGGACCCCAGACTAACCTTTTGCGTACAAACCAGCACGCTGCAGAAAAAGCAGCAAAAATCACCTCCCAACTAAGCGGACTAATGGCCAAATGGGGGCCAAGCCAAGGAAAGAGAAAGCCTCCAATGTCGACGGCAATCATCGTCTTATTTTACGGCAGATCTGCTTTAGCAAGAAGTGGTGTGTTTCGATGGCACCAGGCCTTTTTGGAGGGCCGGGAAGAGTTCGCTGATGAAGGACGTGCTGGGAGATCTGAGACTTCGACAAACACCGACAATGTGACTCGTGTGCGCAAAGTTTTGAACTCAGACCGACTAAGTAATCGTTTAACTGCCCAGATGTTAAATTTATCAAAATCTGTGGTTCATAGCATTGTGACGGATCACTTGAACACGCGCAAGGTGTACGCGAAGATGGTTCCAAAAGTGCTCACTGACGACCAGAAATTGCGACTCACACCACCTTTCTTGTGAACAGCTTCCTAACCAAGGCCGGCATCCCACCGCTTTCGCAGCCGCTCTACAGCCCAGATGTAGCACCCGAACTTTTTTGTTTCCTTGCCTGAAAAGGCCGATGAAAGGCAAGAATTTTGAAACGACAGAGGGCATCCAAGCAGCAGAGTCCAAGTGCTCCTCGGCTCTCAAGTGTATTCCGGAGAGTGCCTTCCGCGACGCCAATGCTTGGAAATCGCGATGACAGCGCTGCAGAAGGAGCTTATTTTGAAAGTTTTTAAAGAATTGTAACGATTGGTTCAATAACTTTTTTTTAGATCGACTCAGTTTTATTACTTTCCGGACAAACCCTGTAGAGTTGCATCAGCCAACAGAACAGTGTCAGGTAAGGCAATATTAGTTATAAGCGGAAAGGTCCCAAATGACCTTCTGGCATACGAAACGAAAAAGCTGTGGGACCTAAAAAAAACATCCGAATATAACAAGAGCATAATAGTAAAATTAAAGAAAGGAAAATTACTTCATGAGTGAGATATTTTTCTGTAAAATCGACAATTTTATATTTATAATATATAGCTATAAGCGATCCTAGCCAAGCTAGAGCCCCACCGTTTACATTTGCAAAAAAGTTAAAATTGTAAATTTTGTACTGGCTGCCTACGCGTCGACAATTCGTTATCGTTCCTTCGTATGGCAATATTTCATGTTCAAGGCTTATATTAAATCCGATCCGATCCAATAAAATCTGAAAATTCCAATTGATAGAGAAATGAAAAAAATATAACTCAAAATTTATTTTTATTCCACAAATATAAATATGTATGTCTAGCATTTTTATTTATAAACCGCATTCACATAAAAGCATTCCGACGCCGCGTCTCGCCAATTTCTACTCACTCACATGGACACATAGTCTTAATTCGTGTCATTCCAGAAAGATAAAGGATAGGCGAGTAAATTATTAATTATATATATATTTGTATATATGTATATATATTTTATGTCTCACGCAGTAGAAAGAAATCTTTTTTTGATAATTTAGAATTTCAACCCATAACTAAGGATTACGACTTTCAACGACCCTGATATTTTTGTAAACTAATATTTCTTTTATATATTTAAATGATTATAATAGGTTGTCAAAAAAGTCTTGCGGTATTTTCGCTAGTTGGCGCTGAAAGCGCGTAGTTTTAATTTTATTCGTCGCATCGGGTCATGCTATACCTTTTTGGAAAGCTCATTTAACGCGCTAACACGTTTTTGATTGATTATCGTTTCTTTTAAGTCGTTCGTGAGTTATAGCGTCGCAAACATGGTGCAAAATAAAGAGAAAATACGGCATATTTTACAGTACTACTACGATAAAGGCAAAAATGCATCTCAAGCCGCCAATAAAATTTGTGCAGTTTATGGACCCGTTACAGTTTCCATTTCCACCGCAAACCGATGGTTTCAACGTTTTCGTTCTGGTGTAGAGGTGGTCGAAGATGCGCCACGCTCCGGAAGGCCTGTCGTCGAAAATTGCGATAAAATCGCTGAATTGGTCGAAAGAGACCGGCATAGTAGCAGCCGTTGCATCGGTCAAGAGCTGGGCATGAGTCATCAAAAATTCATTTCAATTTCAATAAAAAAAAATTCAATAAAAATACCGCAAGACTTTTTTGACAACCCATTATATAGTATTCGGAAATTCTTTCCTCACAATACCATCACGAGTTGGCAGGAACATAAAAAACAATAAAAAATTAAGAAAATAAACAAATTTTATTAATTCTTAAATTTGTGATTTTGCTTTAATTTGTCATGGGTTATAATGGAGCAATAAAGTACAGGCAGAACTGAAGACGACAAAAATTGAAACAAAAACTCACATTCAAACGATTGCCAAGACTGGTTTTTGAATGACTTTCAGCGAATATTCAATGAATCTACTTTTTAGATTGAAAACGCTAACTCATCAACGCCGTAAAATCAACGAACGCCGATCAATAAGCGGGCATTAACGCGAACATACTCGTAATGAATTTTAAGTTGTGTTTACGAGCATTAGGCAACTGACACGATTTTACTTAATCGAAATCGACAAATTCATGGAACTTTTCGGAATAGACTATATGGCAGTGCGGCGACAGACAACGCCTTCCTTTAATGTCGGCTGATTCGGACGGCATTTACCAATCAAACGCCCGCCAGCAGTTCGACGAAGCAGTTAGGCCATAAACGTGGACTGCACGCGACGAAGACAACCGAATTGCGAATTTGGTGCTGAAGCGCTTATGACTGATACATTGAGTGATAAACTCGGGCGGCAACTGATTTCAGATCACTCGATTGGTTGTTTTACTATTTAAATTAATTAATAAAGAATTTGAATATGAAATTATTTGCATTTGTTTACATAGTTTACATATATGTACATTATTAATATTTAAATATTGAGCATTTGACGCACAAGCCACTCGTTTCAATTGTGGCTTTGTTTTGCTTATTAGTTCATAATCAAATTGTGCCTACACTATAAACCGAGCTTACTTATCAACCGAGTTTTCTACGAAAATATCTGTATTTGTGTTTGTATTTTGGCACTTTTGTATACCCTGTTGTGAAATCAACCGGTTACAAACTACATTACCGTGCAACTAGTATGAACCGCATTCTAATAAGTCAGGCATGTTTCTTTTCTCCCTACAAATTGCAGATTTTTCTCAGAAACTAACCACTTTCATGCTGATTTTTTAATTGAGATTCATTCAAGTCCTCCATTTTTTTATTCATAGGCCGATAGAACGATACCCTCTTTCTGAATCAATCTTTCTGCGAAAAAGTTCAAGTCGCTTATAAAAAAAAAAACAAGAATTACTCCCAGGTACTTGGCATACTTCTTTATTGGTAATTAAGTCAATCTTATGCCGCTTCGGTGTGGTGGACCGTTGGGGCGAAATCTCATACAGAAAACCGCTGGAGCGTATACAATGATTCGCTGTTCTCTGCTTAACGAAAGAACTAAGAACCACTTGAACGGCTATGAAAGAAAAGGTACTCAACCTACCGTTGGTATAAATGCTAGTAGAAAGACCTTTGAGCGTAGCCTTAACAGAGATTGGTGGATAAAATGTACAACAATCGTTACAATTCTTCAAAAACTTTCAAAAGAGGCTCATTCAGCGTGGTTGCAGCGCTGCCAGCGCGATTTCCAAGCATTAAAGGCGTCACGGAAGACATTCTTCGTAATAGCCTTGAGAGCCGAAGTGCATGCTGCTTGGATCCCCTTAAGAGCCATGACTCGACACATTGTCGTTGTTTGTCGTAGTCGCAGGTCTCCCAGCATGGTCTTCATCAGCGACCTTTGCCCTGCCGTCTAACTCTCCATACCTGTTTGGATGACCCAGGAGCATAAAGCAATAATCTCACATCGCATCACATGAGAGAATGTCCTTAGATGTACTTGTATACTGGGTTCAAGGCTGCAAAGGAATTCCGAAAAACCAAATTGGCGATGATATTGTGAAAGTGGTCATCCAATTGGCTATCAAACTAGTACAAGACATACTGAGTCACTAAAAACGATCTATAATTAAATTTCCGAAAGGGCTTACAGACGAATCAGGGCGAGACGGAATGCCTTAAGGACATGCAGAAACGCCATGATCAAGTCCAAATATCTGGCAGAAAATCTCGCATGCTTTATCCTTATACGTTCCCAAAATGAGAGGTTACCTACTTTTGAAATCACATGCGAATCGGTGGAGCATAAGTATCGACTGTATGTGCAGAAAGTGCAGAGTAGTAGCCATGAAAATGGCGCTGGAACACCTCCTGTAACTCTGTCCAGCATTATCTAGAACTCTACTTAAATATCTAGAAACTTCGCAGTTCAACGGAATAGAGGAAGCATCAAAATTGGATATCAAGTCGCACTTAAAATTCGCAAAAAGCGTTGACATCCTGTGTGACAAATACTTTAGCTCAAATTTGACTATGGCAATACTAAGGCGTGACAGCCTGCCAGTAGAACCCAACCTAACCTATAAGAAAATCAAATTTATTCGATATTATTGTTCATCATAGTTTCATTCTACGAAGATATTCTGATTATTTTGACACAATTTTTTCAGTACGGCTTATCTTTTCCTGCTAAATATATTCCAGTTTCGGCGAATATCTCTTTCTTGTACCAAAATTGCTTCCTGGTGCGCGTTCTCTTGCGATTTCAGGAGCGGAGAATTTTTGCTGGTAGTCAAATTCGGAACCTATTGCAAATCAAGAGCACTTTTTACAACGTTTTCTTTGATTTTTGAGTTTTGGCTTGATTGTGAGTTCAAGCTGCACCCATTTTGAAGAAAACTTTTTCATGGATCGTCTCAATGGACGATGTGTCAGCAGCTGCCGATCAGCTCTCTTAATTAACTTCATTTTTATGTCATCCAAATTGTTTTTACAGATTATACATCTTCGTTTGACGATTATGTACAACTACGAAGCAAATCATTGCATTACTCTTGGCAGCCTATCATCAAAACAATGTCACATTTTTGGGCCATCTAGTGTATGTCTGAAAGGTTTTCGAACTAGTTCGAATTAGGTTATGGCATTATAGTTGAAAACTGACTGACTACTTTGAATTTTCACTGCAGGGTAGGTATAGTTATGTATGTCTGTATGTAACTTGCTATTAACTTGCAAATTAGTTGAATATGAATATCAGCAAATTGCTAGCTGTTGCTAAGCATGTGTTTTCGTATATTTTTATATACGCGCTTTATTGAAGATTGAAAGCAAAGTTCAGTTAAAAATAATTTGGGGCTTTGAATATCACGTGAGTCGCGCAGACTATTAGTTATTGAATTGAGTTGTTTGATAGCCAAGCATATAACTATACACATTTACATACAAATATATTTAGACATATGTGTGTCTGGTTATACCGAACTACTACTTGTCAACTGTTCACTTCAAATCTCTAGTGTGGGTCTTAATTTAAAGTACAAGAGAGTGGGTCACTACCGTTTTGCGGAGTATCAAAGTAGCTGATTAATTTTTTATACATGTCACTCTTTTGATGAGGTGTCAGTATAACATATGTATGTCGCAAAAATATTGATTAAATTTTGATTTGATTAAAATTTGATTGACAATTAAGATTTGGTGTTATAAAACTACTTAGGTGAACGCGTTATTAGCTTTTGAGTTAGGCAACTAGTTAGATTTTGAAGAGTCCTTAAATAATGACTAACCAAATATATTTATTTACCTAATAATTAAAAACATATTTCTAGGAAATGTTTGCTAAGAAGAGTAATCATCACTTTTCTACATTTTTATATAATTTATTTTTTATTTTTAATGAAGTGGAAGCAGAGTGGAACAGTGAAAGTACCAAAGAATTTCTATAGTCATAAGTTACACAATATAAGAGCGTGTAATTGCATGCCTCATTTAAGTGGTTTCTATTACAACTTTATTTGTTTATGGCGGCCTATCGCAATTACGAAACTTGTTTGTTCTATTCGCTAGTCACTAAACGTAAAAAATTAATTAATTATATTAAATATTTACAATTTTTATTAATTTTTAATGAGTTTTAGATTGCATAATGGCAGAAAGTATATATAAAGTATATGTATCGCAAATGAAATGCTGTTTAGTTTCGAGACTAATTAAGTACATATTTATAGCACTTAATTTTCGAGACTCTTTTTTGACTAATTATTTCTTTTATGATATGGGTACAATATACTTTAATGACCACATGACGGTGTATATTGCTCATTTGGTTATTTGCTTGCCGCATAATGTTTCTGCAGGGTTTTCCAATAAGAATAATATGATTTCTTTCCAAAACAAAAACACTATTTCTTAAAGAAAATCTAATGATTTTTTTTATTTTATGTGAAATTTTTTATGTCATTCTAATGACCTCCACGACTTTTTTTGCAGGAACGAATTCAATGAACCCAGTTTTCGAGCACTTTTTCTACTAAATCAAGTCGTACGTCATGAATAGCACGTTCAATATTGACTTCGAAAGCTTAAAGAGAGTCCAGTTTCTTGCTAAAGTCCAATAACTTCAAATAACCCCATAAAAAGTAGTCTAATGGTGTTAAATCACAACTTATTGGAGGACATTCAGTGTCACAATTTCTTGCAATACTTCGGTTATTGCAAGTGCTATGTGACACGTAGCTCCGTTCTGTTGGAACCAGATGTTGTCAAGATAAACTTCTTTCAATTACTGGCATAAAAATTGGTTAACATCGATCTATACCGCTCTGTATTGATTGTAACGAAATTTATTTCGAAAGAAGTACGGACCGATGATTCCACCAGACCAAAACCCACACCAAACTGTCAGGACTACTATTGGCAGGAAAGGTTTTTGTCTGAATTTCATTTTCATTGAACGATATTTTCGGTCAAAAGTCAACTATAAGTGGTACCTAGGGGCTTGAACAGTTTTGTTTGGATTTGGACAATTTTGGTCATAAGGTGGCACACTTTAAACGAATTATTAGTGCAGAGTTTTAGCCCATTATTTTATATACATACATACCTCCTGCTTTGTGTGCTGGAAAGTGAAAGAAGCAAATGGAATTCAAAATTGTGTTACATGGAAAGTAGGCGTGGTTGTAGTTCGATTTCGCCGCACTGTGACATAGTAGTATGAGAGGAATGCCACGTACTAAATTTTGTCGAAATCGGTGGGTTGGGTCCCGAGATATATGGTTTCTCTAAAAAGTGGGCGGTACAACACCTATCGTCCAATATTCATACCGGCTCCTATAAAGCCTTCTCATACTATTTCGGAGGTAAGATTGATTGTCTGGCGTAATTGGTTATTGATTTAGTGCGCTTTTAGTAGTTTTTAACAGTATACTATGGGGTGAGTGGTTTAGGAGATATATGCAGGCGGGGCCACGCCCAGTTTTTCAAAATATTTTACCCACTGGTGCCACTTGCTACTGGGTTCCTCTGTACCAAATTACAGCTTCATATCTTAATTTAGTGCTTTGTATGGATTAATGGCGATTTGTGGGAGTGGCAGTGGTCCGATTACGCCCATCTACGAACTCGAATTTTTTTTTGTACTAAGGAACCCATACACGGACGGACGGACGGACAGACAGGCAGTCAACCAGATTTTAACTTTTCTCGTCATTCTGATCATTTATATATACAAGTACATACATAACCCTTTGGCTGGTGAACAAAACAATAATACACTGTAGCAACTGATTGCAAGAGTGTAAAAATAGAGCCCGTGACATATGAAAAATGACCCAAACGACACTTAGAAATCATTTCATCGCTATTGGAAAACCCTATAGTAGTTTCTTCTGTCCTCTTTTATCTAAACATTTTTAAAATTTGACTTTCCTGGCTATTAAGATTATAAGATAAGAGCAATAACTATTTTGTTATGAGAAATATCGATAGCGCGATATAATCAGCATTATAAAAACTATCTATCTAAAACTTATCACTTTATATCAGCCAACATCAGTGCAGCAAAATGCCGTGATAATAATCATTTAATTGCTCAACAAGTACAATAAGTGCGGAATAATGGAAAGTGAATAAAATGATCGACTTCATAAGCTCAGCTGTTTTATTTTACGTTAACATTTTCATAATTGTTGCGTCAGACGCTAATTTCTCAAAATTTAGCGCAATCGTTAAAAAAGGTATCGCCCTTAAGCAGCAATCTCTATTCGTTGATAACAAATAATTATATTTTATAAGGGATTGGAAAATAAAAGATTCTGTGTTTTGGGCCACTTTACGATCATTAGCTGGCGGTAACACTGAAAGAAACCGTTGCATACTTATTGGCGCCAATATCACACAGTCGTGGTCATGAAAATGTAACAACTTTTGTAATTCCATTAAAACCAATCTGTCTTCTCAAATATAGCTATAGTTCTCTGTCCTCCACCCATTTTATGATTATCATAATGGTATCTAGGCTTCTAGGTAGAAAACTGATAATTGATTTGGTTGTAACGAAGCTAATAAAATCTTCAAAAATAAAAAAGTGATCTACACAAGGACTAAGTTGTAATCGGTCAGTTTGTATGGTAGCTTTATGCAATAGCGGTCCGATCTGTACATTTTATTCGGAGATTAGATTGCTACATTGGAAAGTAGTTCGTGTCAAATTGCGTAAAAATATCTCGCCAACTAAAAAATTTCTCCACCCAAAGACTTGGTTTTGATCTAACAGTTAGTAAAGAAAAGAACGTGTGCAAAATTTATATCTCCAAAACTGAGAGACAAGTTCGTGTGTATACAGATAGAAAGTGAGACGGACGTCACGTCGCTAAATCAATTGAGCTCGTCATGCTGATCATTTATATATACTTTTCTTCCACTGTCGCGTTTGTCAGACCAAGGTTCGATACATACCTAGCGTTCTGTGCATTTCAACAAAACAAGCGTCTCTAGTTGTCCGTGTATCCGTGGCTTCACAAATATGAGCCTGTTAACCTAACCTAAATAGATAGAAAATAATTGAGGTTTTGAACTGCGACCTAACGTCTATTTTGCTGTCTCCTATAAAACATATGGCCATAAAGGTCCAACACTCTGAACTATTCCAGAAGCTTTCTGAACGCGATTAAAGTGATGTGATCCCTTTCCACGTAGGTGGATCCAAGGGCAAGTATTCTAGAGTCCCCGGCTCCATGTCGCAAAACCGGCAGTTTGCCCATGTTGAACAAGCGTTTGTTGAGCCTGCTGTGCTCAGTATAGAGAGCGATAAGGAGACGGAATTTGTCTCGGCTTATCTCTAAACCTTGCAATGTTGTAACCTCCCAATAGTAACTTGGAGCGGCAGCTAGTGACGTTCTCTCCCGTGGGACCCGACTGCAATGCATGGTTCATCCCAGAAGCCGCTGCAGAGTTCGTCGGCCAGCTCATTGCCGGCTACTCCTTTATGCCTCGGCACCCAGATCAGCTGTAAAAGCTGATAAACGGTTTAGACTTCTTATGCACTTGTCAAAAGATGGGCCGAGAGATATTGTACACCTTGTTGCAAAAGTGCTATAAAGATGCCGTCCGCCCCTGGGAACTTATAGTTTGGGAAGGATGTCAGCGTCCACTTGATTGATTCTGCAGTCAATAATTACCATACAGCTGTCAAATCCGAGCGATCTGGCCTATGTGCTACCACTGGTGAAATTTGGCCATCTCGAACCGACTCCGGGAAGTGCGCAAGCAAGAGTGCCATTGACCTGTCCTCTGTGCTGGTCGTATAAGTCCCATCAAGTCTTTTGTTGGGTAATGCTGTATCTGTCTTGGCTTTGCAAAAAGCCTAGTGCCTTCTGGCTGACTCTGGGGCCGAGGGTAGGTTATTACAGAATTTTCTGAATCTGTTAGTCTTCGTGGACGTTATTTCATCTTTATGTGCTGCTTATATTCGTCCCATTTGCCCATGCGTTTGGATTTGTTGAAAAGCCTGCGAACTGACTGCCTAAGCACTGAGAGTTTACTAGACCACCATGAGATTTGTTTGTTTGTTTGAAAAGGGTTGTTTCCCGGTGATCACCCTTAGTGGACAGGCACAGTGATAAGTGTTCATTGTGAGAAAGTTTGTCGCAGCCAGCCTGCTCTCAACTCCAGCCACCGTTTTCACACTATCTACCTGTCTCACTCTATTTACATTTAATCCTTGAGTTTCCCTAAAGATATTCCAGTTAGTATTTCTAGGAATACGAATTTGTGATCGGTATGATCCTGTGAGCTTACATTCAGGGTTCTTGCAACACCCGTCACCACAAGGTGAGACCGGCCATGTGTTCATTGCTTAGAGTTATGTCAAGGATCTCCCTACGAGTATTGGTTACGAAGGTGGGTTCACAGCCTACATTCTCGATGCTTACATTGCTACTCTTTATTAATCTAACCCGTAAACCGTAAAAGTTAAAAATTTAGTTAGGGATTTGACAATGCAATCTTTTTACTTGTTTCATAAATCAAATATTGATAAGAAACTTATATGTATGTCGTGTTATAAATTTACAGACAAAAGCTTATTTCGTAATTTCTTCTTTCACATCTGAGTCTTCAATAACTACTTGATTAAGTGGCTTCAATTCATAGACCTTCCCCGGTTGCTCATCATTCCATGATTGCACTTTGGCTGTGCCAAAGAAAACGAAGAGCAAATTGCCGAAAAAGCTGATGAAGGCGGCTATGAAAAATATAACGCGCCACTGTTCCGGATTTTTCTGCAAAAATCAAGAAAAATAAATTTTCAAAAAGAACAAGGAAAGCGAAATATGTAAACAACTAACCGTATCTGTGACGACGTAGCCCACCACCAGTGGCGCTATGCTGCTTGCGACTTGTGACGCCGAATTTGTCATGCCCACGAGGGTGCCAGCAAAGTTTGGCGTCAAATCAATATGATTGACTTGGAAGCCCAAGTGCGTTGCCGCACTGATGCCCACTGTGAATGTCAGCAAAATGACGGCTAAATCGGTCTGCTCGCGCGTCATGTAACCCAACCAAATCAGCGTTATGACCGGCACCCATAGACCAATTGAGTTGAAGAGCTTACGACTTGTTGTGGCACTAATGCGATTGCTCTTCTCCAAGTAATTGGCCAGTGGACAGAAGGCCAGACCCAAAAGTAACATTGTCAAATAAGGTAGCGCCGAGAGCAGTGCATTACTTTTGATATCCATACCGAGCACACTCTTCAAATACGACGGAATTTGTGTGAGTAGCGTCCAAAATACCCACGAATTGGCGCAGTGCGACAGTAGTGTAACCAAGAAAGGCAGCGATGTACAGATTTTGCGCCATGGCACAGGTAGCGGGCGTTTACCCTCGTCTTGTTTCGCCTTCATATTCAGTGATTCAGCAATGAGCGCGCGTTCAGCTGCTCCTACGCTAGGACATTCATCGGGTGAGTTAGCACCCCAAATGATCCACGCGGCAGACCATACGAGACCCACAGCGCCGGGTATATAAAAAAGACTTGGCCAACCGAGACTGGAGGAAGCCAGTACACCGCTTGAGGCCAATATAACGACCGTACCCAATTGTGCGCCCAAATAGCTGTAACCTGAGAGTGAACTACGCTCTTCCACTGGTGACCATTTAGCGACGAGTGTATGTATAGCGGGCATTGTTGTGCCTTGTCCCAAACCTTGTAGGAAGCGTATAGCGCACAAAAGCTTCCAGCCGCCCAAACTTATACCCCATGGTGTGAGCAA
Organism: Bactrocera tryoni; assembly: GCF_016617805.1. Lineage (NCBI taxonomy): Eukaryota > Metazoa > Arthropoda > Insecta > Diptera > Tephritidae > Bactrocera > Bactrocera tryoni. Next base: position 10,895,434 of record NC_052501.1, on the reverse strand, counting down.
TGCTAGCACACTGCTTATGAAGAAGCTCAGCAACAACATTATTTTACCGCCGAAGCGACGCGATAGCATGCCACCAGGTACCTGCGTGATCATGTAGCCCATAAAGAAGCTGCTGAGTATACGCGATTTGATCTTCTCCGACCAGTGATATTCCTAGAATAGATATTTGGTGGCTTAAAAAAAATCACACAATAACATTTGCTCAATCGTGCTTACGGGAAAGTCGGGATTGGCGCCTTTGTTATCCATCATTGCCACAACGGCTACTGAGAGATTAACGCGCATCGCAAAAGCGGCCGAGAAACCGATGCACATCATGAAACATTGCAAATGGCGTATTCCGAAGGTGGGCGCGGTTACTGTAGATAATAAAAAGAAAAATGTTTGACATAAAAACAGTTTTTTACCGATCGAATACTTAAAACTATCCAACAATTCAAAAGTATCTATTATGGCATTGCAAAAATCTAAACTTTAGTTTTTATATGTCTTTTTTACGAACATACAAGTATGACTCCGTTGATTTTGTCATCATAAAAGCTCTTTAAAGCTTCAAGTTTCAGTGAATATTTGATGATTTTTTTTTCTTATCATTGTTAGAAGTCTAAAGATTGCTTATTATCTTGCTTCCTCTGTTTTCATTACAAAAGCTTTAAGCTTTCATTGAATGTTTGACGATTTCTATTCTATCATTGCAAAAAATATAAAGATTGGTTTTTATCTGTCTTTCGTATGAAAACATGTCTCAGTTGGTTTTTCGTCACAAAAGCTGTTTAAAGCTTGCCAAAAGCTTTAAGCTTTCAGTGAATATTTGACGATTTTTATTCTATCATTGCAATATTTCTTATTATTGGTTTTTATCTGGCTTTCTCTGTTGATTTTGTCATTATAAAAGCTCTTTAAACCTTGCCAAAAGCTTCAAGTCTCAGTGAATATTTGATGATTTTCTTTCTTATCATTGTAAAAAGATTAAAGTTTACTTATTATCTCGCTTCCTCTGTTTTCATCAAAAAAGCTTGAAGCTTTCAATGAATATTTGACGATTTCTATTCTATCATTGCAAAAAATATAAAGATTGGTTTTTATTTGTCTTTCGTATGAAAACATGTCTCAGTTGATTTTTCTTCACAAAAGCTCTTCAAAGCTTGCCAAAAGCTTCAAGCTTTCTATGAATATTTGACGATTTTTATTCCATCATTGTAAAAAATTCTTAGGATTGGTTCTTATTTGGATATGGTATGAAAAAATGTCTCTGTTGATTTTGTTATTACAAAAGTTCTTCAAAGCTTGCCAAAAGTTTTAAGCTTTCAGTGAATATTTGACGATTTTTATTCTATCATTGCAATATTTCTTATATTTGGTTTTTATCCGGCTTTCTCTATTGATTTTGTCATCACAAAAGCGCTTCAAATCCTGCCAAAAGCTTCAAGCTTTCAGTGAATATTTGAAGGTTATGGTTTTCTATTGTTCATAACTGTTATTAGAACTATCTATCATTTCATTTTTTTGCAAACCGCAAATGAGGGCCTCGAACCTGTTTCTAACTTTTTACATCTAAGAAGAAGCTTGAATACCTAATGAAATTTTCACACCATCCACAAAAAAAATATATCAAAACGTGAAACTCCTCCGTCATTTCATATCTTTAGGCAATAAGATCATCTATTCTACAAAATTTGTTAATATTTATCCGTTATACGGAAGAAAAAATATTATGAATCCATGGATGAAGGACTCCAAACAAAGTTGAAGAAAGATATGTAGTATGCTTTGCAAACCAAGTTTCGGACCTCAAAATATCCATTCACATTTTTACTACAGAAGATATAAGCAAATGATACCTCAAGAATGAAACGGTACCAGTCGGTAACAATCACGTCAAGGTCGGTCGAAAATAAGGGTATGTTACGTAAATTAATTACACGTAAGCGGTCGCTCTTTGCCGAGAACTTCATAGATTGCGCAAGTACGATAATTCACGGTCACTCTCCAGGTTGATAATGAATGATACATTTTTAAATATTAGTTTCTTTATTTTTTTTGTTTTAAAATTTAACTGACTCTTATGCCTTTTCTTTCCAAAATAGTCAAAAAACCGCTCCTGGGTGTATATTTTCAGCGTATTCGGACCATACGAATTAAACAATGGCCACGATCTAGAGAGTTAAACAGATATCTATATTATCACGATAATTACATAACAGTATTTAATTGATTTTAAGGCTTGACACGCTGATTGCTCAATTATTTTATTATCTACTACGTTATTTTTCTCTTAAATATCAACTGCTATCACTATTCTATTATCAATGTCAATCACCTGCTCTTATCTGGCAACTACTGCTTCTTTATTCATTAAACACTATATTTAGTCGCGTGCCATGGCGTATGAGCAACATTTGTTATTTTCTCTACATGCGCTTCCATACAAAAATATTTGCTTCTGAGCGCAATCGCGTGCATACTTACATTTGGGCACACCTGAAGTTTCTCCATTCAACACCATTTTAAGTAAACTGCGATTAGCTTATTTACAAATAACACGCTGAACAATTGCAGGAAGTTAAACAAAATTAGCACTTCTGAACAGCGCTGCGGCTGTTAAGCTACTGAATTGAAATTTTATGAGAAGTGATAATAATTTTGCAGATTTTTCCCCTTTAAAAGACTGATTATCCAGCTAATTAGTCGAGCGCTTATCATGCGTGAATAAAAAATCGCATAATCAGATAAATTCAGTCTCTTAACTATAGAGGAAACAAAGTATATATGTAAGTAAATAAAATTGTATGTGTATTATTTGTGTCTGCGAGGCGTGTGTCGGGTTTCACCGAAAATATATGTATTTCCGTAATGTTTTTTCGCTTCTGTTGAGTTTTATTGGCTCCGCTGTGTAAGTCTTTAGCAAATACTGACTGATATATCAACTCAGTTTTGACGCAATCCGTGTGGAAAGTTTTTTCTTTGGTGGGGCCATAAAAATGCTAGAACAGTAGATTGAGTACGCTCGTCTTTATTTTTAAACATATATCTTATTCTAACCACAGCAATCAAATTCCGAATTGTGAAATCTAAAATACGTAAAATACGTCAAAGACAAAGTGGTGGTTCTCATTTTGACTTTGAAATCTTGAATTTGCAAAATAAATTGTGTTACCAGATTGTTAGGCTTTGCCATGTATACCCTAGATGATCCAAACTTGTTTTAATTTAATTGAAAGTGACTTTACTTTACTTTATTGAAATCCACTATATTTTAGTTACTCATAAAAAAAAATTTATTTTATTTCAAGTAAATTTGGTGTGAAACTTCAGTAAAGTATTTGGTATTTTTGTAACAAATCCTAAATGTATGGTGTGACTAAAAGTCTATACAAACGTTGTGGAATTCCCAAATGAAACGTTGCCTACATTTGTGCACAAGAATTAACTGAAATTTGGTTAAAAAGGTGAGTCGTACAGTTTTTTAATTCCAAACGTGAAAATTGTTGAAATTGCTTTTTTACTTGTTATTTTTTCTGATTGCTGTAACTCGCTGAAGAGCTAGGTTAGGTTAAGTAAGTTCTTGATTTTGTTTCTCGATCGGAAGATTAGCCATGAATAATTGCTGCTATGTCCTTTATGATACCAAAACTTTGGCTTACAGAACAATGCTAAGTCCTAATTTCCATTGCTCATAAACGAATTATGGTTTAAATGTTTGTCATGTTATATAAATAAAAACCTTGACTTGAAAGCCTTGAAATGAAGAATTTATTTTTGTATTTTTGATGAGTTTACTAAAGTCAAAACTGTCGATCGAAGATCACAACTTTTTAGTGCAAAATTTTAGCAGGTAGTTTTCTGATGTACATTGTGAGAAAAAAGCAGCTGGAAACTGTAATTAAATGTATGCATGTCTAACCATTGTAAATAAAAATTTTGCGAAATATTATTACAATTTTATATGTTTATTTATATACAAATATTTTTTAATAAATACATTAAGCATATTTATACCTCTGTGCATATTAATAATAATTTCATTAACTCATATTGTATTCCGTTATACTATCATTGTCAGCTTTCGAACAAGCTTATACTTAGGTTCTACATACTGACTATAGGCTACCTAAATATATCTTCCAAATCTATTTATCTACTTACATGCAAAACACCTATCACCGCATATATTCATACTGCAAACTAAAGTATAGACCTTTGAGAATCTATAAAACCTAGTAACTATGAAGCTTAATCTCAAGGAAAAGTTTGACTAAACAATATTGTACACAAGCTAATGTTAAATTCCACTAACTTGACAAACAAAAAAAGTACTGTCTAAAAATTAAAGCGACATTTGCGATTCTGCCTTTGTTATTGGCACATCAATCGTTTCCTCATTAAGAGGTTCCATTTCTTGCGCCTTCTCTGCATCGACTTTACCATTAGTAACTTTCGTTTCGCGTTCACTATTCCAGGGCTGCACTTTTGCGGTGCCGAATAGAACAAACAGCAGATTACCGAGAAAGTTGATGCCTCCCACAATGAAAAATATTATGCGCCACTGGTTGGGGTTACTCTGGAAGTAACGAGAAAGCAATATGTTTCAATAGTAATAACAACACTTGATGTGAAAACAGAGACTTACCGTGTCGGTGACGATAAAGCCCACCACTAGAGGTGCAATAATGCTGCAAACATTCGCCGCACAGTTGGTCAGACTAACGAGCGTGCCGGCGAAGTTTGGTGCCAAATCGATGTGATTCACCTGCCAGCCCAAATGCATTGTTGTGCTGATACTCACGGTGAAGGTTAACAAGAAAACCGCTAAGTCCGCTTGTTCACGTTTTATGTAACCCAACCAAATCAAGCTGAGCACCGGCACCCATTGACCAATGGAATTGAAAATCTTCCGACTTGTGGTCGCGCTCAAATGGCTGCCCTTCTCCAAGAAATCACTCAACGGTCCACACGCCAAACCCAAAATCAACATCGTGAAGTACGGCAGTGCCGAGAGCAAAGCATTGCTTTTGATATCCTTACCGAGTACGCTCTTCATATAGGTTGGTATTTGTGTGAGCAACGTCCAAAAGCACCAAGCCCCTGCGCAATGTGTCGCCATTAACACTAAGAATGGCACGGATGTGAAGATGTGTTTCCAGGGTACAGATAAGTTGGGTTTGCCATCATCTTGCGGCTTAACATGCTGCTGTAGAGAATCTTCAATGAGTGCGCGTTCGGCAGCGCTAATCTTTTTGCATTCACTTGGCGAACTTGCACCCAAAATGATCCACAGTATTGTCCATATAAGACCAAAACTGCCGGGTATGTAGAAACAACTGGGCCAACCCATGGACGAGGAAGCGAGCACACCGCTTGAAGCTAACATTATAACAGTGCCGAATTGTGAACCTGAATAAGCATAGGTAGCCAACGAGCCACGTTCCGTTACCGGTGCCCATTTGGCGAGTAAAGTATGCATGGACGGTACTGTTACACCCTGCCCGAAACCCTGTAGGAAACGCATGAAACAAAGCAACTTCCAGTCCCCATAGGCGACGCCGAGTGGAGTTAACAGCGCCATTATGCTGCTTATGGAGATACTGCTCAACAACATTACTTTTCCGCCGAAGCGTCGTGCCAGTAAGCCGCCGGGAATTTGCGTGCAAATATAACCCCAAAAAAAGCTGCTAAGTATGCGCGACTTAGTCTCTTCGGACCAGTGATATTCCTGTAAGGATTTGGTTTATAAAATGTGAAATAAATATAATCGTTTCATTACGTTAGGATTCGCTTTATATACTCACTGGAAAATCTGGATTTGCTGCTTTGCGGTCCATCATCGCTACAATTGCGACAGAGAGATTAACGCGCATCGAAAATGCAGCGGCGAAACCGACAAACATCAATAGGCATTGCATATGTCGTCTACCAAATGTGGGCGGCAATACTACAAATACATCACAGAAACCATATGATTATATTTAATATCACCATAATATAATTTAACCACATTTTTTTATCCTTCTTAAGTATACACAACTTACATTTAGCCACGCTGGAAGAGCGCCTACTTGTGCCCATATTGATCCTTGTCACTCCACGAATAGTTCGCTGTGCGTACGAAAGGTTTTACTCGCGTTTTCACTACCAAAAGAGACTCGCGCGTTAATTAACACTTCCTAACGGCACTATGTACTCTTGTTAAGATTCTGTGTTGTTGCCTCTGGCGCTTAGCGTTCCTGCTAGAATTGAAATTGTAACATCAAATGGCAAAAGTCAATTCAGTTATGCCCATTATATACACGTAGTACCTATGAAATGGTGAGGCATAACTAGCGTGTTAATCGCATTAACTCCATAGATAGATTAGGGCGGAATACAAGTGTATATACAAATGCATAATCGAATACAATGAAGAAACCACCACATTATTTAATTAGATAAAAATAAAGACATAAACAGCCATATATGTGGTATAAGAGTTCGATATATGTAGGTAGCGAATACGCATACCTCGACATTTCTATATACCAGGGATCAGTACATAAACGAAAGTCAGGGGCACGATGCTGGTGAGCTAACTAAAAATGCAATTTGATATATATTGTTTATCGTTTTGATAAAAACTGAAAATTTTGAGATAAAAATTGTCTGACGGAACTGTGCTTTTTAAAGGTATATAGGTAGAAGATTATGCAATTTAATAGCTAAAATAAATTGGAAACAAGTCAGACCGGTAGACTGCTGTTTATACCGAAAGCTGAAAAGAGCTCTCACATGGTTTCTAAGTATTTGAAGTACAATACCGTTTCCTCGTTTCTGTTGAATATTTTGGAGAGCCTCATGAACTTTTACAAACTTTTATTTGGAATAGAACACCACCATCAAAGAATAAACTATTAAGAGCTCAGAATGCCCACATTAAAAGCAAGTCGATTAATATTGCTCTGCACGCTGTAACATAGTGTCATAGTGGCTGGAGGGAGTCCTTACACACAGTGAATATGCTGTAGGCACCTATCTCGACATTGAGGGAGACTTCAAGAACGTCCGACCGTTAAAGTGGAATCGAAACTCAAGCACTTCATATATGTTTCATTTGAAACTGAATGATTGTTGCGCAGTGTGATGGTACAAAGGTATCTCGAAAGGTTAGCAGAAGTACTTTTCAGATGGGATACTTTATCCACGGCTCTGGCTGCTGGTGGTAAGTGATCTGCAAGGAGAACTCGAGCTACTGACAGCTTACCCTGACCACGTTGCTCTTATGGTAAAAGGAAAATTTCGATCTACCCTCTACGGGCTAACCGAAGAGTATCTCAATGCGATATCCAATTCGGCGAACGTTCGTCTGTCCTCATTCGTAGGATCACGCTTTCAACCTGTTAACGCCGCCCCGCCCAATTTCTTTTGCCACGTCTGTATCAGCAGAGTAATCTTTTCTTTTCTTCCTTTTCGAAGTTTTTTCGAAGTTTTAATTAGCGCGCAACTAAACACTAACTAAAAAAGTTGCGCGCGCTCTCTTCTTTTGCGACCTCTCAGCTATACAGACGTGGTAAGTGTTGATCCAATTTGTTATAATTAAATATATTTATTATAGAAACTTTTTGGTTTTTATTTAATATTTGTGGAATCATTTGCGCCGACCGTTTCCCCAAGGCCAACCACATCTTTGGAACGAGCGAGCACCGTGCTCCACCACCGAATTATCACAACCTATTGATAAGGTGAAATAGAAAAAAATAGTAAGACATTGTTCATAACTTTGAAATTCTTAATTTATTCTTCAAAATTGATGTCGTTCTCCTCTAAGTAATCCCCTTTGACCCCAAAACATTTGTGCCATCCTCGAAACAGTTGTTAAAATCAATTTCCGGAATAGTCTTCAATTAACTTAGCGGTTTACGTTTAATGTCATCAATTGACTCAAAACGGTTTCCCCAGAGCGGTCGTTTGAGTTTGCTGAATAGCCAGAAGTCACGTGCGACAAAAATCAAGAGTTGTTGGCCCACAAGTCCGGCCTCGTTTTGAGAATGGGTTCATGCAAACGATGCATAACATTCGAATAGTTTTCCTTTTTGACAGTTTGGCCAAATGAAATGTCATGGCAAAGATCTGTCAACATAACCTTAATTTTTGACCTGGTTCGTAGTTTTTTCGGGTTCGGCTCACCTTTGCCACGATATTCGGCCGTTTGATCGTTTGTTTTCGGGTCGTAAGTATAGATCCAAGCCAGTAATAATAAGTTTCCTGACATTCTGGTAATCGGAAAGCATTGTTTCACACACGATGTTTTTCAAAAAAATTTAGTGATTTTTAGTGAATCTCAAGCACCAATTCCTTAATTTTATTGGCATGTTGATCATCAGCTGTTATTGACGGGCGTCCTGGACGTGGTTTGTCTTTAACGTTTAAATAATTTATCCCAATAAAATCACTTGCTCGCGACAAACAATCAGCGAAGGCCTTTTCCAACATTCTTAACATTTCAGAACTCCGAACGCAAAATTTAATAGAATTTCTTTGTTGAATAATTTCACTTATCGTAAAAATCGCCGAATGCACTTTATTTACTTAAGAAAGACAAGCGTATACCGAACACTAATGATTATTTTGATGAGATTTTGGCACAGATGAGCCAACGATCCTAGAAAATAAATGTTTCGACGAACGGCTTTTCGCGCGAAAATTTAAAAGTCTTACTATTTTTTGCCCACAATGGTACCTCGGGCTTATTATTGATTAAAAGCGTTCATGAAGGCTAAATATTGCGGAGAGAGTAATGTAGGCATCAGTTCCATTATATTATTGCAGAGGAGCTATAGAGACAAGGTAGGAGCTCTCAACAAAGGTGGTGTTCTAGCTCTACAAAATCATAGTCAAGCCAATATTGCTTTCGGTATATTCGTTTGATGAAGGGCGCTTGAAAAGAATAAACTTGCTAAGAAGCTTGAACGTCCTCATAGAGTGGCTATCAACGGCAGCCCCGTTGCCTCCCGGACTTTAGGCGCTCTAATTCTCAGAAATGCTGCGTATATGAAGGGATCCAAAACAGTATACGCTGAAATTCTCTCCTCCTTCAACTGCATCCTTGAAAACTTGGATTACTGCGTCGCTGAGGCTTACGATAGAGGCTTTGCTCATATAGCGATGAGAAATATATGGATGGAGAGAAGGATAAGAGACGCGCTGAGCTTTCTCACGGCAAGTCAGATGGAAATTCGAAAATGTCTATTAAGCTAACGCACATATAAACCGGCACTTTATCAACTCGAAGTTCGAAAATTTTTAAATTGCATATATGGAGGCTGAGGGTTTATTGATCCAGTTTAACAATTTCTAACTCAAAATCATATTATTATCAGGAAAATGTGCTCACTGCTAACTCACTTAGTGACTAAAACAATTTACCCAATTATATGGGGCGTGGCTAATGTCCAATTTCGTTCATTTTTACAATGAATCCAAGATAAGAAGTCACCTCGCCATCCTGATCCTTTTGAAACATTTAACTTTATATCTATCGTGATTTTATGTTTTACAAACCGTTAGGTGGACAAATTTATTTTACGCACTTTCCAGCCTACCAGATTTCTGAAATCTTAGGATAATAATTAGATATCATTTTTATACTGTGTATATATTTCGCTTTTCCAATAACTATACATGTAAATTAAAATTTTATGTCAAATATATTAATATCTTTGTACACAACAATAAATGGTCAATCAGTTCATATATTTCTGTTATTCAATCCTAACAAAATATGTTACCATATTCAATCTCAAGGGTTCTAGTTAACTAAAATATGAAGATCACTACAGACCAAAGGTCCCGGTGCAAATAGTTCTTACATAACATACAAAATACCTAACACCAACTAAATAATGTTAACTGAAACTTAAACTTATAACAATATACTAAAACTACTTAAAAATAAATCTACGGATTATAACCACAATAAAAAGTTTATCTTAATAATACTGTAAGTTAGCTAGTTCAATAACTTTAGCAAAATATTGACTAAAAATCAAACCACCATTTGCGATTCCGCTTTAGTTATTGGAACATCAGCTGTTTCCTCATTAAGAGGTTCCATTTCTTGCGCCTTCTCTGCATCGACTTTACTATCAGTAACTTTCGTTTCGCGTTCACTATTCCAGGGCTGCACTTTTGCGGTGCCGAATAGAACAAACATCAGGTTACCGAAAAAGTTGATGCCACCCACCATGAAAAAAATGATGCGCCACTGGTTGGGGTTACTCTGAAAGTGGATAAGAAAATTAAAATTTTAAAAACAGTAATAAAATTTTGTTGGAAAACAGAGACTTACCGTATCGGTGACGACAAATCCCACAATTAGAGGTGCAATAATGCTGCAAACATTCGCCGCACAGTTGGTCAGGCTAACGAGCGTGCCGGCGAAGTTTGGTGCCAAATCGATGTGATTCACCTGCCAGCCCAAATGCATTGTCGTGCTGATACTCACGGTGAAGGTTAACAAGAAAACCGCTAAGTCCGCTTGCTCACGTGTTATGTAACCCAACCAAATCAAGGTGAGCACCGGCACCCATTGACCAATGGAGTTGAAAATCTTCCGACTTGTGGTCGCGCTCAAATGGCTGCCCTTCTCCAAGAAATCACTTAACGGTCCACACGCCAAACCCAAAATCAACATCGTGAAGTACGGCAGTGCCGAGAGCAACGCATTGCTTTTGATATCCTTACCGAGTACGCTTTTCATATAGGTTGGTATTTGTGTGAGCAATGTCCAAAAACACCAAGTTGAAGCACAATGTGTCGCCATTAGCACTAAGAATGGCACGGATGTGAATATACTCTTCCAGGGTATGGGCAAATTGGGTTTGTCATCATCATGCGATTTAGTATTCTGCTGCAGTGAGCCCTCAATGAGTGCACGCTCGGCTACACTAATCTTTTTGCATTCACTTGGCGAACTTGCTCCCCAAATTATCCACAAAACCGTCCAGGTAAGACCCAAGCCGCCGGGTATGTAGAAACAACTTGGCCAACCCATAGACGAAGAGGCGAGCAAACCGCTTGAAGCTAACATTATAACAGTGCCGAATTGTGCACCTGAATAAGCATAGGTAGCCAACGAGCCACGTTCCGTTACCGGTGCCCATTTGGCGAGTAGAGTGTGCATGGACGGCACCGTAACACCTTGGCCGAAACCCTGTAGGAAACGCATAAAACAAAGCAACTTCCAGTCGCCATAAGCGACGCCGAGTGGAGTCAAAAGCGCCATTATGCTGCTTATAGATAAACTACTCAGCAACATCACTTTGCCGCCGAAACGCCGCGCCAGCATGCCGCCGGGAATTTGAGTGCATATATAACCCCAAAAGAAGCTGCTAAGTATGCGTGACTTCGTCTCTTCCGACCAGTGATATTCCTGAAAGGATACGGTTTATAAAATGTGAAATAAATATAATCGTTTCATTACGTCAGGGTTCGCTTTCTTTACTCACTGGAAAATCTGGATTTGCTGCTTTGCGGTCCATCATCGCTACAATTGCGACCGAGAGATTAACGCGCATCGAAAATGCAGCGGCAAAACCGACAAACATCAATAGGCATTGCAAATGTCGTCTACCAAATGTGGGCGGCAATACTACAAATATATCACAAGGGACACATGGTCATATATTTTATAATTTATTATGTATTTATCATTTTTATAATGACCTAGTACTAGGTCTAAAGAAATCATTTCATTATTGTTGCAATAAATTAGAGATTTAAGTTAACAATGTTTTGGCATTGTACAAGTATAATGCCAGGGTTAGAGAAACCCTAGTGATATTCTCAAAAAATTTACACAGACTTTTTGCAAGCTTCTCTTTAGTCGATTTTTATTATTCGCCATAGACAGAAACAGGTAGTAAGCACTGGATGCCAAGTTCGAACCAAGAGGTGATTGTATAAGATTATCGCAACCAAACTCTCAGAGCTTTTAGTGAGGCCTTGTCGATTTGTGTGATTTGGCGTTGTCTCGCGATTGAACACGATTCCTCTCTTATTGACCAAAGCTGACCACTTCTGCGGGATTGCATACTTCAGACAGCAAAACCAAATTACTGATAGCGTAGATCTGGATTCAGAGTTTGGTATTTGGACGGCAGTTCATACCAGATGATTGACTGTCAAACACACCAAACAACTAGCAAATCCTTCCAGTCTTCTACTCCTGGCATAGTCACTATTTACACCGGCTAATCGCGATTCGTCTTTGACTGTTTTCGCTTGACCTTCGCCGTAAATGATCCACTTTTCATCACTTATTACCAATCGCTTCAGAAATGGATCGATTTTGTTGCGATTCGGATATTGGGATATGTCCATGTGGTATTTTGCTTTAACTCGTGTGGCACCCATATATTGAGATACTTGTTATATCCAGCCTTATTTCAATGATGCCTACCGGGGTTTTGAGCCATGTTGAGCTACTGAGAAATCAAGATAGTGCTTACATGGCTATTGCCTTTGACGATTTCCATTATTTGATCGAAATTTTCGAGAATTAATTTTTCACAACGTGGGTCATTTCTGGCGTCAGAATTACCGGACCGGAATAGACGAAATCAAAATTACGTATAATCGGCTCTTACAGAATCAGGACCATAAATACAATTCACATTTTCAGCTACCTGCCTTGGGTGTTCGTCTTCGCTGGTATCCATCTTTGACGCGTGTTCAAAACCAACAGAGTCAAGCAATCAAAAAATTTTTAAGAGGTTTCTTAGTAAGCAATTTTATCTTTCTAATACCATATATCATATCACCATTGCACTTATATAACGCTCGGCACATATTATTAAAACCAGCTATTGAAAAAATAATGAATTTTCTTTTCACCAGACTTAATATAATAAAAACATACACTTTGCCAAGCTGGAGGAGCGCCTACTTGTACCCATAATATTCCTTGTTGCTCCGATCAGTAATCACTTCAGTACTTAGGCAATCACAAACCGAACGATACACTGTATGTATGAATCCTTGCACTCGCGTGTTCACTACCGAATGTGACTCGCACGTTGAATGGCACTTCCTAACTGCACTACACTCCTTAAGCTTATGTGCTACCGCTTAGTGTTAGCGTTCAATTTGAACTTCTAACATCAAATGATAACAACCAAATCAGTTATGTCCATTATATAGACAAACCACCGAATCGGGGAGACATAGCAAGTGTGTTAATCGCATTAAATCCTTAGATAAGTCCGCAAGCAAAAAAAGTTTTAATTAGACAAATACGATTGCATGGATAGGTAGATAGAAGTGCAGGTAGAGATAAATATGGAGATATTACTATAAACTGGCGATCAGTATATAGGCGAACGTCAGAGAACCGATGCTACTGTACTCTTTAAACAGGCAATTCGGTACATAATATTTACCTATTTGATAAAAAGTGATAAGTATTAGATAAAATAAAGTTTAATCGTAGATAAAATTATTTTTTATAAAAGTATAAAAGTTAGGAACTTGGTATTTCCGTAGCTAAAATAAATCGGAAAAATAAGTCGGATGCTAGGCAGTTTATTCAAAAGAAAAAATATGATTGATATTGTTGTGGGTACTGAAAATATTTTCCAAGTAATTTTTGGTAATATTGGTGAATTGGCAGTGCTTCATTCAGATACCTGAATGTTATGGGAACTTTGCCAAATTGGCTGCATACTTCATCTGCTACCAATATCTTTCTTCAGGAAGATTAAACTCCAGCTCCTTCGAAAATCCGGCTGTCGTGAAAACGATGTCAAATTCGCTACCCTTTCTCCAACAAACATTCAAGATCTTCCTACAGTAAAGCCATACTGACGATCTTTGAAAGGTTAAAAATCTCGGTCTATCGTGGAAATGACCGTTGTGGAACCGATTTAATCTGCTGCCAATATCTTTCTCTTTTTTCATTGTCAAGGCGAAAAGATGAGTGATTGTTTTGAAACTTTTATGGCAAAATCCAAAAGTTTTCATAGTAGATAAAATTATAATCCGGACATCTGTTTCATATTCATTACCACCAAAATGACAACAACCTTTACAGTGTTATCTTTGTGCGGCAAATTTTCACTTCACTTCTAAAGCATCTACTCGGAACCAAGTTGTAAACTTTGTGCCCGAAAAAGTAATTTTGCTATTTGCTTTTTGCTATTATTTGCTTTTATATAAAGAAACCCTCAGCCGAAAGTCATCTTATTTTAATGAAAGACTACGGTAGACATGTTCCAGCAAAAAGCGGATGGTTGGTTTAAAAGTGGTAAATTTGACTTGCAAGACAAAGAACGCCATAGAAATAATAAATTGTTAAACAGACGGATACATTAGGTGGTGACTACCATTTGAGTCGGTTTATGCAAAGCGTCCTCACGGGAATACGGTTCACACCAGAACCGTGTATCAAAAATTGGATTAATTCATTCTTAGTCACTAAGCTGGCGCAGTTCTTTTGGAATGGAATTCAAAACTGGCCAGAAAGATAGGAACACATTTAAGTTTCAGAATAATTTTGAATATGACGGTTTTGTATTATTCTTTACTAAGGGTTGAAATTGTGAAAAAACGCATTTACGACTTGGCTCCCACGTCACTGTTGACGGCCATAACTTCGAAAAATATCGGCCGCGAAATCCAACCAGAATAACTCTTGAGAAATTGTTTTCGACGAACAAAAACCAAACTCTACAAGTAATGTCTCATCATCCCCGTCCTTCTATCTATATGCGGACGCATGGACGATGACAACATATGATGAATCGGTATTACGAGTTTTTGAGAGAAAATTCTGCGCAAGATTTATGGTAATGCAAGTACTGCGGTCGATGGTGCGATGCAGCGACTACGGTCTGAGATTATTCGACCCAGTGTCCATCGGGGTAAATAGAGGAGGAGGCAGATCTCCACAACGTTGGAAAGACCAAGTGGAGAAGGACCTGGCTACACATGGAATGCGGCCAAACAGCGGAAAGGAAGAACGCTCCGTTCTAAACTTGGTTATAACCGCCGTAAGCAGTGGCTACAACAATAAAGTAGAAGTTATAGACCCACATTACTTTTTGAACTGCGATTTTCGCCCGCTCTTATTCCTAAATTTTAGTCCAAAAGTAGATTGCAAGAAGTATAGTAAACTCTTTGCTCTCTATAAGGCCTAGTTATAGCGGTACTTAATGATCATTGTCTTTCCGATGTCCGAAGATTGAGAATGCTAGTTGTAGGAGCTGTTTGGAACAAGACGACCTTCATCATTGTAAGCCTTTGCGAAATCGAAGTTTAAATACCTGGATGTTCAAACTTTCAGACATCCTGCCGAGCTGGAGAGAATAGAAATAAGACCCTTGAGCAGATTTGTATTGACTCATTGTCGACTTATGAGATCTAATTACACTAATTAATTTTTACTTAGTTAATTAATGACTTCGCAGAGGACTGTATTTAACAGTCCCTATGAGATCCCTTTCTCGACGGTTTACTGTCTACCTAACTAGACTTTTACCTTAATTAGTTTCTTTATACTTCATATGGAAATAGCAAAAATTTAAAGAGAGTAGTACATAGCAAGAAATTCCGTGACGCCACCAAATAAAGATAAAACAAACATATAGTCAAATGAATAAAATTATTATGTAGACATATATTTTATTTATCTCTCTGCATTAAATAAAAAAACCACTCACGTTAAAAAAGGTTTAAGTTTATTTGCACGAAGTGTCAACAACCATTAACACAGTTATTTGCACGGTATCTGTCAGCCGATTCACACTAGGAGTAAACATAGTTGACAGTTTTGTACAGCGCAGTGTGTTGGCTTTGTGATAACTATTTCAAATCTCTTCTTAGATTACCAGCAGATGCTTACGTAATAAACCGGTAATAACCGGTAGTCCCGTGACATGAAATGAGTAATATAGCATATATATATGTATATATATATATATAAGGGGTGATCCAAGTAGTACCCTTATTTTGACAGACCACGCAGAAATCGTGTCAAGCTGTCATATTACTTTTCTTTAGAAGTTAGAATTTCATCGTGGGAGGACGCCGTTCGCAGCAAGTCGGATTAACATATGGACTTGGCGCATTTTACGTCGAGATCTTAAATTGAGAGCATACATCATATACAAGAACTTCAACTTTCCCGAGCGGCATCTATTTGCTCTGTGGGCTCTTGAAAAGTTCCAAGAAGATCCGACGGTGTGAAGGCAAAGTTTGTTCAGCGATGAGGCCCATTTCTGTCTCAATGGGTGTGTAATAGGGTGTCCGTTATTTACCAAATTGATTATTTTTGACGAGACGCCCCCTAAACTTTTAGTTTGCCATCTAAAAAAAAATATCAGACCATAAAAAGCCCTTAATTTTCATAATAAACCTTGCCCCAAACACGATACATTTCCCATTGAAATTACATGGGATTTTACCACTTTTTACGAATATTTTGTTTTCGCTGGAGCTTTCTCGTTTGTAGGAATAAAAAAAGTCATATTCTTGTACAGAATTGAATGCTCTACAAAAAAAGTCTGAACAATTATTAGATATACTCACTCCTTTAAAAGTTATTCAAGGTTAAAGTTAACTTCCGGGTAATTTCTGAAATTTTCGAACTTTCACGGCAAATTGAATTTTTTTTGTAAAATTCAATTGTTTATTCTAAAAAATATAATTTTTTGTTGGTCATAAATCCGGCTCTACTCTGATTCTTATCTAGAACAGAGTGAAAAAATGATTTTCGAAATTTCATAAAACTCGGTTAAGGGGTTACATGGCTTTACAGTTTTCAAAAAAAAGTGAGTATATCGAAATATTGTTCAGACTTTTTTTGTAGAGCATTCAATTCTGTACAAGAATATAACTTTTTTATTCCTACAAACGAGAAAGTTCCAGAGAAAAAAAAAATATTCGGAAAAATGACAAAATCCCATGTAATTTCAATGGGAAATGTATCGTGTTCGGGGCAAGGTTTATTATGAAAATTAAGGGCTTTTTATGGTGTGATATTTTTTTTTAGATGGAAAACTAAAAGTTTAGGGGGCGTTTCGTCAAAAATAACCAATTTGGTAAATAACGGACACCCTAGTGTGTAAACAAGCGAAATTGTCGCATTTGGGACGATAAGCAACGAGAAGAGATTCAAAAGCTGAAATTTCATTCAAAAAAATGTTTGGTGTTGTTTGTGAGCCAATGGAATCATCGGTCCATATTTTTTTCAAAAAAATGTCGGAGTGAATGTAAGCGTCAATAGCGGTCGTTAACGCGCCATGATAATCGACTATTTGTTGCCTGAAATTGAAGTTCATGATCCCGGCGGCATTAGGTTTCAACAAGACGGCGTCATTTCCCACACATCGTATCAATCAATGTATTTATTGAGGGAACACTTCAGTGAGCAGATAACTTCACGTTTTGGTCCGGTCGATTGCCCACCAAGATCATGTGATATCACAGCGCTAAACTTTAGTCTATACGGGTAATCCCGGTTCGATTCAGGTACCACGTGCATTATTCGTCAGTTACCAGTCGAAATGCTCGAACGAATCATCCAAAATTGGACGAAACGGATGTACCATCTGAGACGTAGCCGTGGCCAACATTTGAAAGAGATTTTTTGTCAAAAACAAGAAAATACGTTAACTTCGACTGCACCGAAGCTAATATACCCTTCACAGCTGCATTTTTTTTAGTAGCTATGTGTTCAGCTTGTATAGAAGCTATAAGCTATAGTAATCCGATCTGATCAATTTTTTCGGAGATTATGTTATTACCTTAAGCAGTAATCCATGTCAAATTTCGAGAACAATTTCTTCGGAGATTACATTGTTGCCATAGAAAATAATCTATACCAAATTTCGTGAATATATCTTGTCAAATGCAAACGTTTTCCATACAAGAACTTGATTCCGATCGTTCAGTTTGTATGGCAGCTATACGTTATAGTGGTCCGATATCGGCAATTCCGACAAATGAGCAGCTTCTTGAAGAGCAAATGACGTTAGCAAAATTTCAAAATGATATCTTAAAAACTGAGGGACTAGTTAGTATATATACAGACAGACGGACAGACAGACAGTCGGACATGGCTAAATCGACTCAGCTCAACATACTGATCATTTATATACAAGTATATACCTTGTAGGGTCTCCGACGCTTCCTTCTGGTTGTTACAAACTTCGTGGCAAACTTAATATACCCTGTTTAGGGTATAATAAATGCCAAATATTTTCCTTCGAATGATAATAAAGATTTCACATTAAATTCGAAGTTTCTGTGTCTTTCTTTAAAAAAGTATGGAACCTCGAAATGAATCACCCTTTTTATATACTCGTATATGTATGATTGAAGGAGATATTTTTTTAATTTTTCATGTACATATAAGCTTGACAAACCGTTGATTAAATACCACCTAGAGACTTAATCGCTTTTGAAATCTGGCCCTTGAACTTCTTCTATATTACACAAAGATATGAACTATCGAAATGGCAAAGAATGATCTCTGACACACTTTTCTTTAGCAATGCACTTGAGCTTGGAGAACATGGGTTCAAGAGCACCTTATGTAATTCTTACAATTGTTTAGATAAATATTTTAGAGAAAAAATAAGTCTCTTAATTAAAGAGCGAAATAGAACTCCAAGCGAATAAAGACACAGGAGCTTACTTTGATTAAGTTAAGTTGAGGTAGGTTATTGTACGATGAAGTAAGGTTATGCGCTTGATTTGTTATGATAAGGTAACGGTAACGGACTCTAGTCTCTCAAGGCTCTTTTTACTGAACACACCAAGTTTCTCTTTTAAAATTTAGCGTTTATTTTCTTGATTTCAAACACAAAAGTTATAAATATTATGTTTTTATATTTAAATTGAATAGAAATTATAAAAAATATTATCTTTGTAACAAATTATATATATAATCTTAGCAGCGCTGTCTGAAAAAAATATTTAGAGAAAAAAAATTGTTTATATAAGTGGCTTTGTGGACTTCATTACAAAAACGAACAATTTCAATTAAAAACATACTGTCAATAACACTTTGGCTACTCCGCATTGAAAATTATACGGTACTGTGTTCCACATCCGATTTTTCAATATCTCCAGCAGGTTCTTTAATTTTGTTGTTAGTAGTGAGAGTCTTATCTAAACTAACGACAAGCTGCGCCAACTGTTCAGCCTCCGAAATAATGCGTGGTCGCTCATTCCACCACTGCACCTTAGTAGTGCCGAAAATGAGAAAGAAGAAATTGCCAATAAAAGCAAAGCCGCCGGCGATGAAGAATATTGTGCGCCATTGGTGGATATTTGTCTGTTTGGAAAATTACAAGAAGAGCAACAACACATGTGGATATAATAGAGTTGTCTAGTCTTTTTAAATACTAACCGTATCGGTAACAACATAACCAACAAGGAGCGGCGCTATAACACCCATCATGTTGGCGCCACAATTAGCAATACCCAGTAGAGTGCCAGCCAGATTCGGCGCCAAGTCCAGATGATTCACTGAATAACCAAAATGCGAAGTGGTGCTAATGGCAACGGTTGCAGTTAGCAAGGCAATCGCTAAATCGCCTTGATCTTTACGCAAGAAGCCCAAAGAAACGAGCATCGCGGCAGATATCCATAGACCGATCGTGTTGAAGACCTTACGACTTACAGTTGCCTTCAAGCGTTTCGACTTCTCCAACCAACTAGCCAGTGGACAAAGTATCATGGATAAAGTAAACATAGAAAGATATGGCAGCGCAGAGATTAATGCATTACTCTTAATATCCTTTCCGAGCACACTTTTTATATACGATGGTATTTGTGTGAGCAATGTCCAAAAGCACCAATCGTTGGCACAATGATTCAAGAGAACTACCAAAAAATGCTTCGATGTAAAAATATGTTTCCATGGTACAATCTGCTTCACTTTATTTTCCGCCGTTATCTGCTTGTCATGTCCCAACGAAGTTTCAATCATATCGCGCTCTTCCATCGAAATATGCTTACAATTACGAGGCGTACTCGCTCCAAATGTATACCAAAGTAGAGACCAAATTAAGCCCAATGCGCCAGGCAAATAGAAGGTGCTCGGCCAACCCCAACGCGATGAGCAAAGATTGCCACTTGTAGCCAACATCACCACAATGCCCAACTGAGCACCGGAGTAGACAAACGTTTGCATGGCGCTGCGTTCTTCGACGGGCGCCCATTTGGACATAATGGTTGCAACCGTTGGAAATAAGACACCCTGTAGCAGACCTTGGAAAAAACGTAGGGCACACAATAGTGGCCAATTTCCAATGCTGACGGCGAATGGTGTTAGCAGCGCTAAAAGACTAGAAATACTGATGCTGATCAACAATAACAAACGACCACCGAGACGACGGGCCCACGCACCCGCGGGTATCTGTAGCAAAATGTAACCGCAGAAGAAGCTGCTGAGTATATGCGATTTGGTTTGCTCGGACCACGCGTATTCCTGCAAGTATTCCAAGAAGATAGCACATTTTGTCTATTCTATCAAGCAAACTTATTTCACTCACCGGAAAATCGGGATTTGCCGCCTTATTATCCATCATCGCCACGATCGCAATGGAAATATTAACTCGCGTAGCGAAAATCAGACAGAAGCCTGTAAATATTAGCAGACATTGCAGATGGCGATATCCAATAGTTTTGCCCTTAAATTTGCCGCTAGGCTCAATAGAATAGCGTCGTTCCGTAACCATTGCTCTAGGCTCGCCAGTTAATGGCAACTGACAAGTAAGAGATGCAAGTGATTTTTTAAGACTGCACTTACAGATGATTTCATGCTGCAATGTACACAGAATCTCAAAAAGAATACTGTTTACGTTTTTTTTTTTTGCACTATGTTTCCTAGTTGCCTAGGTTTACATACCCCCATAAAAGTATAAAGTGATGTTTTTGGAGCAAACACATTTTCTAGAAGAATGATAACCTGTAAAATGGATAATCAAACGTGCAACAATTCATTATTTGAAATGTAAATAACACTAAAGAGATTTTACGAGCGACCTGATATCTATAAGGATATATTATCCAATGTAATTTGTTTGGCGCACCATAATTGGACTCTTCTTCTTTAAAACTGAAAGTAGAAAAGACAAAATAGAAGCAAAGACACAAGGCATAGGTATGAAACCGTTACTTTATTGAGACCAATTTTTGGTTACCAAATCATATCATAAAATATATATCATCTGATCACATTTGACCACGAAATATTCACAAGTTCTCTTCTGGTTCTCGGCGAAAAACTGCGGCAAGAAACTTTTACAGGCTTCTCTTGAAGCCAACTTTACTTACTTACTAAGGGAGTTCTGCATTGACCAAAAAAGCGGTAGTCTGATGGTGCAAGGTCAGGGCTATATGGTGGATGCACCAAAATTTCCCAGCCAAGCTCTACAAGTTTTTGCCGAGTCATCAAAGAGGTGTGTGGTTCAGCGTTGGCCTGATGGAAGACGAAGCGCTTTCTGTTGATCAGTTCCGGCCTTTTTTTCAATTGCTTGCTTCAATCTCATCAGTTGTTGGCAGTTAAATATAGAATCAATGGTTCGACCATGATGGAACAGTTCATAGTGGATGATTCCTTTTCAATCTTACCAAACACTCAACATAACCTTCCGAGATGACTATCTTGGCTTTGCGACCATTAGCTGAGCTTCATCATGCTTGGATCATGATCTTTTTCGCACATTATTGTCGTATTTAATCCACTTTTCGTCTCCTGTTACCATTCGCTTTAGAAATAGTTCGATTTTATTTCATTTCAGCAAAGAATCGCAGATGTTCATTCAGTCCATTAAATTTTTCACAGACAATTCATCCGGTACCCAAACATCGAGCTATTTTTTTGTAGCCATACTTTTTAAATGGTTCAAAACCGTTTAATGATGGATGCTAAGTTTCTTAGCGATGTCATGGCTGCTTATGGGACGATCCTGGTCAATATTTTTCATAATTTCATCGACTTTTTCAACGATAAAAAATTTTCGACTACTCAATATACATATTCATAAACTCAGGTATTTGAGTCTTCTGCTACATTGTCAAGCATCTATTTGCGACATCTACTCGGTGTAGTTTTTGCGAATGATTCACGTCGTACGAGGCTAGCATTGGCACGCTACATACTCAAAACATTAAAATAAATTTATTGAATCGATCCATACGAGATGTTGTGGCCTTCTGCTATCTCTGTGATGACGACACCATGTTTAACAAGCATTGGTTCTTATATACATATCGCCATTATTAGAGGTGACTGAACAAACCAAGTTTTCGATGACTTAACGGTCTTCGCTGAAAGCTTTGTGCCATCCAAAAACACCCGAAAACACAAAATCTCTTGCAAACTCGTTGTCATATTTTTTCCATGTTGAAAATGGAGAGAGAAAACGTTCGTGTCGTAAACAAATAGCTGTCAAATACACTAAGTGACATATGCAGCTCAAACTTCAAACGACCATAGGCAAGTGTTGTACCAATCTAGGAAACTTGTTTATTTTTCGATTCGGCTTGCACGCGCAGTTTCTGAGAATCAGCCTGGGTCAAATTTAATGTCATGGTAGTTGTGTAAAGTGGTCATCTTGTCATCGGATTCAACTCTGCTAGACCACATTTTTGGGTATACGTCTAGTGAATGATCTTTTCTGTTGAACATCTCCGACTGATATAGTATGAGCCTGCAGAAAAGCTGTTTAGTTTATTTTTATTTCTTATTTTTTTTATAAAATTTTTGTACCTCTAAAAAAACACCCTTTGCAAAGGCCAAAGTAAATCAGTCAACAAGTAGTGCATTTAGAGATAACTAATGGATATTAAGTGATTAAAACGGCGCGATAAGACTCGCTGAGATGTAAACATATTATTACAATAGATATATGTATAATAAATACCATTAACCCTGCGTTAAATGCCTTGGGTCTTACAGACTCACATCAATTATGTTCAACGTAATCGATCTACTGAGCGTACTATTCGCAACACCATCACCCATCTTGAGACCCAGCAATCATTATTGGATAATATTTGACCGAATAGACCACGTCCAGCGAGCAGTGAAGTAGCCTTAGCTGAGAGTGTACATGAAGGCCGTGAAGAGTCGATTCGGCGCCGTTCGCAACAACACGGACTAACATATGGAAAAACTTTGTGAAGACGATGCGATGATGAGTCCTATTTCTGGCTTAATGGGTATGTAAACAAGCGAAATTGCCACATTTGGCAACCTGAAGATATTCATTTCATTCAGAAAAAACAAAGGTTTGTTGTGGTTTATGGGCCGGTAGAATCATCGGTCCATATTTCTTCAAAAAGATGACAGTGAGAACATAACCGTTAATGGCTACAGTTATCGTGCCATGTTAACCGACGATGCCTGAAATTGAAGCTCGGTATCTCGGCGACATTAGTTCCAACAAGACGACGCCTTTTCTCTCACATCGCATTAATTAATGGATTTATTGAGAGTAATGATAATTTCACGTTTTAACCCGGTCGATTGGCCACCAAGATCGTACGATGTCACGCCGTAAGACTTTTTCCTGTGGGGATATGTAAAATCTAAGGTCTATGTGGCCAATCCCGCTTTAATTAAAGCCCTGGAGCAAAACATCACGCGTATCATTCGGCAGTTACCAGTGGAAATGCTCGAACTCGTCATCGAAAATTGGTGGAGCATCTAAGACGTAGCCACGGCCAACTCTTGAAAAAGGTATTCTTCAAAAAATAAATGCCTAAGAAAGATCTTTTAAATCATAATAAAAATTCTGCATTAAATTTGAAGTTTCTGTGATTTTTCCTTAGAAAAGTAGGGGACCTCGAAGTGGATCACCCTTTATATACGGTTTTAGAAGGACTAAATATATTATTGCATTTTTTGTTAAAAAAAAAAAGTTTGGTAATTTAATTTTTTTATGCTATTCAACTTTTTATTCACCCGAATCTAGCTCTTCCCTATTTTTATTTGCTTATATTTAGAATATAAAAAATGAAGTCAGTAGTGTTGTTCAATTAATTCTCAAGCGTCATATGCTTTATTTATCTCTCCATAAATGTAACAGTAAGAGTATCAGTGCATCTGAAGTTTTATCAACAGCAAATGTCTTAAAAGTTTATATGTGTACAAGGTCATCAACCATCATCTCGTATATCTGATGCACAATTAGAGGTCTACCAAATAATTGTCTTGCTTAAAAGGCTTTGATTTCAACGCTCAACCTTTTAGATATTGTTTTTTATCAGGTTTTCGAACTTTTAATTTATTTTTTACAAAAATCTTTCCACAAAGCCAATCTAAACGGTGCTCTGTTCCACATCGATTTTTTTAACATCTCCATCTCCATCATCGGGTTCTTCTGCTGCGTTCAGAGGCTCGCCCAAACCATCGACCAGTTGCTCTAGTTGCTCGATCGGAGTAACTTCGCGTGGTGGCTCATTCCAGTGCTGCACCTTAGCTGTGGCGAAAATGAGAAAAAAGAGATTACCGACAAAAGTAATGCCAGCGGATAGAAAGAATATTATGCGCCATTGATGGATATTTGTCTATTAGAAATAAATAAAAAAAGAAAATAGATTAGTGAAAATGTAACACAAGCCTTTAATTTACTTCAACTAACCGCTTCAGTGACAACATAACCGACAACGAGTGGTGCTATGATACCCGTCATATTGGAACCACAATTAGCAATGCCGAGAAGAGTGCCAGCTAGATTCGGCGCCAAGTCCAGATGATTCACCGCATGGCCAAAATTCACATGGGTACTGAAGGTGATGGTTGCCGTTAGCAACCCAATTGCCAGATCGCCTTGATCTTGACGCAAATAACCCAAACATATTAGCGCTATTGCGGGACCCCACAGACCGATAGTATTGAATATCTTACGACTTACAGTTGGGTTCAGACGTTTAGACTTCTCCAACCAAGTGCCAACGGGACAGAGTATCATAGACAAAGTAAACATGGACATATAAGGTAGCGCTGAGATCAATGCATTACTGTTGATGTCTTTTCCGAGTACACTTTTTATATACGATGGTATTTGTGTGAGCAAAGTCCAAAAGCACCAGTCGTTAGCACAGCTATTTACGAGTGTTACTAGGAATGGTTTGGATGTAAAAATACGTTTCCATGGCACTGGGTGTTTCTCATCTATTTTCTTCCCTGCCTTTTTATCATGTCCCAACGAGTTTTCAATCATATTGCGTTCTTCCACTGAGATATGCTTACAATCACGTGGCGTACTCGCACCAAATATGTACCAAAGTAGAGACCAAATTAAGCCCAAAGCGCCAGGCAAATAGAAAGTGCTCGGCCAACCCCAACGCGATAAGCAAAGATTGCCACTTGTAGCCAACATCAACACAATGCCCAACTGAGAGCCTGAGTAGATAAATGTTTGCATGGCGCTGCGTTCTTCGACGGGCGCCCATTTGGCCAAAATCGTTGCAACAGATGGTAATATAACACCCTGTAACAGACCCTGCGTGAAACGCAGTGCACACAGTAGAGGCCATCCGCCGATGCTCACACTTAGCGGCGTTAGCAGCGCTAAAACACTGCTGACACCAATGCTAACCAGCATCAAAATGTGTCCACCGAGCTGACGCGCCCAAGCACCACCGGGTATCTGTAGCAAAATGAAACCGCAGAAGAAGCTGCTGAGTATATGCGATTTGGTTTGCTCGGACCACGCGTATTCCTGCAAGCATTCGGGTAGAAAAGTTAACTTTTTGTACGCGGTATAAGCACGAAATTTCACTCACGGGAAAATCCGGATTTGCCGCCTTATTATCCATCATCGCCACGATCGCAATTGATAAATTGACGCGCGTCGCGAAAACCAAAAGGAATCCCATAAAAATCAGCAGACATTGTAGATGGCGATAACCAAAGATTTTGCCCTTAAATTGGCTGCTAGGCTCAATAGAATAGCGTTGATCCAGCACCATGACTGCAAGTGTGTTACTTGTTGACCACTGGCATGTAAACTGTGTTTCGACGACTGCACTCACAAATGATTTGGTTCTTCAGTGTGCACAGGTTTTATATAAATTTATTTTGTTTTTCTTTTCGTTTCAGAGGCTCTTCTTTCACTCTGGAAATTATTTGCTGCTTTAGTGATAACAAATGGATATTAAGTGATTAAAATGGTGAGATAGAAATGTCTAGGCTAATCTAAATATAGATATACGCCGCTTTAAAGCCATTAGCTTTATGGCATATATCTAAGCTCTGAAGTTGATGGAGAGCTTTCTTACGTCTTCAGTACTCACGCGACAAAAGAAAGTTGAGATTTAGCATATTTAATGTCAAAATAAACTGTTTCTTAAATTACTCGTAATCTTGTGTCTCTGTTTATTTGTTTTAAAACATAATCTCATACTTTTATGACTCTGTGTGGAATAGTTTGAGATTTTCCAAAAATAAATTGCGGTCTTTTTAGTATCTCACAAGTTATATGATTGGTTATATATACTAAAAATAAAATTTTTAAGCGCCGACACCTATCAAGGTTGCATTATTTCTCACATTTAGGTTTCTACAAGGTTATCTTATCGTTTCTATATGTGGCTGTAAACGGCATTTACAACTCTGGCAAATCTTTGTCGAAGCTTTTTCTATTTTTTCGTGCAGTATCTCAAAATAGCTCTCGGTTTATAGGAAGCTTTTTTCTAGGAGAGAAATATAGATCAGATATTGGGCGCCGCTTGCGAAGCAATAGTTACACACTTTTTATCACAACTACGAAAAGACATTTTCCACTACCCAGTATTTTTATTTTTTTGTTTGGAACTCTTGGTAAACTCTGCTTAGTGAAGTGATAATACTCACAGATTTCGAAAGCAAGAGCAGTGTCATTCCCAATTGGAGAGCTATTACCAAATATTAAAACTCTCTTCTAGTGATTTGTTGTAGGCATATTTATCGATTTAATTACAACTTTGCAGAAATATATTCGAAAGCTTTATATTTGTATGCCTAGTCCTTAAGCTAGACTTAACATTATGTAATACTAAAAAAATTAAGATTAATTATAAACTAATTACAATACTGAACCGTTATCAAACACGTCGCTCAAACCTTCTCTTGCTCTCTTTCCAACTGCTTTGCATCGACGCCTAAACTCTTGAGAGGTTCTGCTTCCTGCACGATTTGTGGTGGGTTATTCCATGGCTGCTGTTTGGCGGTACCAAAAATCAAGAACATCAGATTGCCCGAAAAGCTCATGCCGCCAGCCACTGTGAAAATTATGCGCCACTGATAGACGTTTGTCTGATTTTCAGAAGAGTAAAAAGGTCTCAGTAATGATTTTGGATTATATAATACAAATACTGCTACATACCGTATCGGTGACGATGTAACCCACCACCAACGGCGCTATGATACTCATCACATTAGCCGAACAGTTGACTATGCCCATAAGCGTGCCGGCGAAGTTGGGCGCCAAGTCCAGATGGTTCACCGCGTAGCCGAAGTGGCCAATTGTATTGATGGCAACAGTTACGGTTAACAAAATGATTGCCAAATCGCCTTGCTCTGGCTGCAGATAGCCGAGCGACACAAGCGTGACGACCGGTATCCACTGACCGATGGTATTAAAGATCTTCCGACTCACGGTTGCATTCAGCAATTTCGATTTCTCCAGCCAACTCGCTAGCGGGCAGCAGATCATAGATAATGCCAACATAGTTATGTAAGGCAGCGACGAGAGCAAAGCATTACTCTTGATGTCCTTGCCGAGTACGCTGTTAATGTACGACGGTATTTGTGTGAGCAACGTCCAGAAACACCAATTATTTGTACAATGATTGAAGATCAACACCAAAAATGGTTTCGACGTAAATATTTGCTTCCACGGCACAGCATGTGTTTTAGCGAATTCAGCGCTCTTGGTGTCGTGACCCAACGACTCCTCGATCATGGCACGCTCACCCGCCGAAATGTGCTTGCAATGGCGTGGTGTGCTTGCACCGAACACTAGCCACAGGCCCGACCAAACTAAACCCAACAAACCGGGTAGGTAGAAAGTGCTCGGCCAACCCCACGATGAGGAGCAAAGCACACCGCTGGTGGCCAACATCACCACTATACCCAACTGAGCGCCCGAATAGCAATAAGTTTGTAAGGCACTACGCTCCTCAATCGGTGCCCATTTGGACATCAGCGTTGCTATGGTCGGCAGCGTAACGCCTTGACACAGACCCTGACAGAAGCGCAGCATACATAACAGTTGCCAACCGCCCAAACTGACACTAAGCGGTGTGATTAGTGCGAAAATGCTGCTAAGCGTGACACTGAGCAGCAGTAGTAAGCGTCCACCGAAGCGACGCGCCCAACCACCGGCCGGTATTTGCACTAAAATGTAACCGCAGAAGAAGCTGCTCAGTATATGTGATTTCGTCTGCTGTGACCAATGGTATTCCTGCAAAGAGAAGAAAAAGCGCACATTAGTTAACCAACCTCAAGCGTTTACCGCTTACGTAATGGTAAAATAGTTTAGCTTAATTGTGAAACAAATACACACCGTAAAGTCTGGATTCGAGCCCTTATTGTCCATCATAGCCACAATGGCCACAGAGAGATTTACACGCATGGCGAAGAGCAAACTGAAGCCCAAGGATATGAGCAGACACTGCAAGTGCCTAAATCCTATCGTCTTACCCTTGAACTTACCATTCGGCTCAAGTGAAAATCGTCGTGTTGTCACCATATCACTGCTCTTGTCTTTGAATTTGCTGCGTAATAAGCATTTAGCGACTTTCACCGGCGATGGTTGCGCGCACAAACTCTTCTGTACGCATCAAGCGACTCTATTTTAAAGGAAAATATGATTAATGCATCCAACGAATCCATCCAGTGAAGTGATAAGATATGTCTGTGTCATGGTATACATATGCGAATGTATATGTTGATATAAATAAATAATTTGGTGATAATGAGCATTAATGCTGAAATGTATATAAATGTTGCAACAATAATAACAACAATTGCATTTCAAATACACCTTCATACAAACACCCACAATCCTGTTATCATCAACTTTGTTCGCTGTATGTACGGTTTGGTTTGAGAGGAGTTAAAATAAAAGCAGCCGCTATATTTGGAAAGCATTCAAACGTTGTCATTAAAATACAGTATTTACTTATGCTGCGCCGCGGCCATAAATCTGCGTAGAAAGCTACGAAATATAGGTACAATAGCTACTGTATTTATTTATTTACTTATTCCCAACGCTAAATGGGAACACGGTAAAAAATCCGCTGGTATAAACAAAGGTAAAAGCAGTAGAGTTATTTTATTATTTAACTAGTGAATAATACTTTATTTTGCCTGGAATAGATGACATTCTGCTGGATATAGGCTTAATTATGCCTCGGGCGAACTTTTTGTTCAACTAATCTTCTTATACGATCAAGTCCCAAAGATCTGAATCGGGTTGTAAGCTAATGTTGAATTTGACTGCCGTATACAACTATAAGATTTTTTAACCACCCACGTAGCAACTTCCAAGTAGATTTCAAATAGTTTTTTTTATACTAAATAAAGTAGCAAACTCCTGCCCTGAGGAATACTTGTATACTGATAACATAGTGTCCCCACAGACCATTTGGGATTTAGATGACTAGCAGATAAAAAGTCAAATTATTTCACCATTTTTGCCATAAGCGGGACCAACCCATTTTTTGAACAACTAGGAAAGTATTCCACTTCTATGTACATATGTATGTATGTTTGTATCTTATATATATAGTTATAAATCTGTGAGGCATAAATTCTCCTTACCAAAAGTTTTTTTACCAATTGACCTCTTTTTCTTTACCGTGGCGTCTGTGAGTCATTCTAAATATTAGTTTTCTCGGAATTGTTCGAGTTTCTTCTGAAAACCATCTATTTAGTAAGATCTTACGAAAATCAGCGCTTTCCATAAAATGTAAATGTGAAATTTTGAACGAAGAAAAGTTTCAGCGAGCACGATTATGAGAATTAAAAAATAATTAAAGCATCGCAGGACTATTCAAAATTAGATTTTTGGCAAAATTTCGGCCGACAAAAGTTGTTTTTTCTGAAAATTAACATATGTGACCTGGTCTACGGAAAAGGGGCTTAGGTGTCAAAAAAAGGAGAACAATTAATGATTATTTTTAACAGCTTTTCCCGGAAAACTAGTTTTCGCACGCTAGCTCCCTTTTCGTATTTTCGTAGACCAGGTCACATATGTATGATTTCTATTATACTCATTATTTCTAATATTATTATTATTATTATTATTAAGACATGCTTTCCAATTTTGTCTCCTACGTGGCAACGCACTATCGGATTTTTCCGATTTCTTTGAGGATTGTTCTTCTATAGGTTGTTTTAGCCGCTCTAAGTGAGTAATATCGCCAATGTTCTGCCTCAACCTGTGACTAAACCATCAGTACTTGCGCCCTTCATTTTTTAAAATTTAATTTAATATTTTTTACAGTGTATGATTTTTTTAAAATAAAATAGATTATAATTGCATGTTCTTGACGCAATTTCGAGTGGAAATTTTAAAGTTTTTATTAATACTAAACACATTATTTATCAAACGAGCATGACAATGAACTTTTGTGGTGAGTATTTTTGGTTATAAATGAGAATTCAAAAGTCATGAAAATATTTAAGTTAATGAGATTTCTGTACTGTTCTTCGGTAATGCCGTATATCAGATTTTTGTGATCTTGCGATTGTCCATATTAAATATACATATCTCCCTGAAACACAAAGTAGGAGGATGGAGCCATGTGTAGAAGCTCACGCAAGTGAGGAAAGTACTCTGATTGCCTTTCACTTGGCATTGGCCAGAAACGATTCTTTTACATATGGTTCAAGCAGTTCACGACTTCCTGGGGAGTAACCACATAAAGAAGCGCAAATTCGGTGTGGGACTCGTGGAGGAAGAGAGACTCTGTCGCCGATTTCTGGCATTCATCCCGGTGAAGGATGGATGAATTCTAAGCACAATCCGATTGAAAGCGAAGTTCCTCAACATATTGCTGATTTGCGCCCACGCCCTGATGAAAGAGAAGGACGATTTAATCAAAGGTGTCTTCCGTGAGCGCTTGGAGCGCACCTATGAGAGTTGCCCCGTCACTATGTCAGATAAGGCATCTTTGGCAAAACGTTTGTAAATTCAGCCTCAATGATGAAACATCCACAAACGGATTGAGTATGATCGACTTCGCCGGGACTCGAAATATAGTTATCTGTAGTACTAGATTCCAGCATAGTAATATTCACCAAGCTACCTGCTGTCCCCGGATCGAAAAGCCACCAATCAGATCGATGCTCTGATAGACAGAAGACATACATACTTATCTTCAGTGTTTGTGGTAACAAAGATACGCACCCGCCTCTGTGCAGCAAAACAACGATCGTCGACAAACACAAGGAAGGTTCGACGTCGAGAAGCTGGAATCTCAACAGACAGCCGAACCATTTTTTACTCGACTTGTACACCTGCTCCCTGAGAGCACTCATTAGCAACTCGGTATAAAGGAAATGTTGGCCAGCATTTCAAGCTTCTTACGGAAAAAGTCAATGAACAGCTAGTACGTTGAGCAGTACCGTGTCACAGTGGAGAGAAAGCAAACTGCCTTCCTCCCAACGTTGCAATCGACCACAAGACATGCGGGATGGTTGAGAGTGAGTTGAAGAAGGAAGCGAGGCGCATTTGCAGATAATACAGAGAGAGCCTAAAATGCGTGAGTACGACAGGGCTTATACTCGAA
The DNA here is from genome assembly GCF_016617805.1 of Bactrocera tryoni. Taxonomy (NCBI): domain Eukaryota; kingdom Metazoa; phylum Arthropoda; class Insecta; order Diptera; family Tephritidae; genus Bactrocera; species Bactrocera tryoni. Next base: position 10,863,667 of record NC_052501.1, on the reverse strand, counting down.
AATATTACGAAAAAAAGCGGCGAATAACAGAAGGGTTCAAGACCGTAGCATACTCTTGTAGAACCACCAGAGGTGATCTAGAGACTGCTGCCCAGAGCAAACTGAAGTTATGAAGGGAACACTTCTCCAAACTGCTGAATGGCAGTGAAAGGGCAACACCAGGAGATGACGATGGAGCGGACGTGCCATTGCCTAACCATGAAGAAGTTCGAGTAGCAATTACCCGTTTGAAGAACAACTCCCCTATGGGATAAGCCCCCTCAATATCGTATATAAGGTCCTATCGAGCGTATTATGTAAAAGACAACAAACTGATTGGATCTTATCAGTATGGCTTTAGTCCTGGAAAATCAACAACTGACTTGCTATTTACCATGCCCCAAATCTTGGAAAAGCCCTGTGAAAAGAGAATTGACACGCACCAGCTCTTCGTCGATTTCAAAACTGCTTTTTTGATAATTTCGTCTATCTTGGAACAAGCCATGCCCTTCACTTCGTTTTCCCGACAACAAATGGCCATACCTTATTTTTTCCTTAGTGTTTTTTTTTTAACTTTCGGTTCCTAGTATGATTTTTTTGTTTACAAAAATTATTTATTATGACCTATAAGATATTCCTGAATTTAAAATAAAATTAAACTTAATCATACTAAATTTAAAGTCTCTCTCGAACCACCAACATTGCCATCCTCCTTCTCTACATTTTTCACCTCCGTGAAATGCTGCCCGTCCTGCTGCTTCGTTTCTACGACCATTGGCGGAACTTCATTCCACAACTGTACTTTAGCAGTGCCGAAAAACAGAAACATTAGATTACCGAAAAAGCTAATACCGCCCGCCAAAGAGAAAATTATGCGCCATTGATGTAAATTTTTCTGTGAATAAAGATAAAATTGAAAACGAACCAATTGTTTTATTTTTTTAATTTGTTTTGAAGCGCATACCGTATCTGTGACGATGTAGCCCACCACGAGCGGCGCAATAACGCTCATCATATTCGACGCCGAATTCGCGATGCCCATTAAAGTACCGGCGAAGTGTGGCGACAAGTCGAGATGATTAGCTTGAAAACCAAAGTGCGTAACAGTGCTAACAGTAACGGTGAGTGTGAGCAGTATAATGGCGAGATCAGCTTGATCGGTGTGTAGAAAGCCTAGATAGACTAGGGTGACCGCAGGCGTCCACTGACCGATGGTATTGAATATTTTGCGACTCACGGTCGCATTCAAACGTTTCGATTTCTCCAAATAGCTGGCGAGTGGACAGAGCGCCAGCGAAAGCCCAAGCATTGTGAGGTAGGGCAGTGCCGAATAGAATGCATTACTTTGTATGTCTTTGTTGAGTATGCTTTTAATGTACGATGGTATTTGCGTCAGCAGAGTCCAGAAACACCAACTGTATGCACATTGACTCAGTATGAGCACCAGAAATGGTTTTGAAGTGCAGATTTTCAACCACGGTATCGGATGTGTCACTTTACTACTCTCATTCTGTGCCATGTTACGCTTCAAAGATGTGGCGATTAGTGTGCGCTCGGCTAACGTAATATATTTACAATTGCCCGGTGTACTCGCACCGTATATAAACCAAATGCCGGACCATATTAAACCGAGCGCACCAGGTATATAGAATGTGCTTGGCCAACCCCAATCCGAAGAGCAAAGCATGCCGCTGCTGGCCAGCATCATTACTATACCCAATTCCAGACCCGAACAGCAATAGGTGAGCATAGCGCTGCGCTCCTCAATGGGCGCCCATTCGGCCATAATTGTGGCTATAGTTGGATAGGTGACGCCCTGCACTAAGCCTTGACAGAAACGCAACGCACAGAGCAGTGGCCAATCGCCCACGCTGACGCTAAGCGGCGTGAGCAGCGCCAATGCACTGCTAAGGCTTACACTTATGAACAGCAGTAGGCGGCCACCGTAGCGACGTGCCCAGCTGCCGGCAGGCACTTGCGCAAATATGTAGCCGAAGAAGAAGCTGCTTAGTATATGTGACTTTGTTTGCTCCGACCACGCGTATTCCTGTGCGAAAGGTTCACACAGTTTGCTTAAATTTGTTCGAAAATGAATTGAATTTAATATTACTAAGACTTACTGGAAAGTTCGGATTCGCAGCTGTATTGTCCATCATCGCTACTATGGCCATTGAGAGATTTACACGCATGCCATAAACCAAGCACAGACCGCAGAATATTAGCAGGCACAGCATATGTCGCACGCCTATAACGGGACTACTTAAATTTTCAATGATTTCTCGTGAACAGCGCCGCTTTTCGAACATGTTTAAGCGCAGTTTTGACTTTAAAAATTGTGATTCGTTTTTGTAAGAGACCTCTCGTGATCCTGTCTCAGTCCCAAATGCGTCTGGTGCCGCTGGCAATTTCGCTTTATAAATTAATTGACAAAAGAACACATTCTCTGCACGCCAAACGCAACTTTATACGCAGTAACATATTATTTCTAATGATAATAAGTATTCTTATATATCTAGCTAATTCTAAATCTAATCATAAATATTCTGCCACAGAGCTGGCCGTGGTTAATCCTAATTTTGCATTCGCTTCGTTTTGCAGCTGCATTTAGTATTAAACTTGAACGTTGTACAGTAACCACCAAAAAAGAATTCGAGGAAAATGCTTGTAGACATAGACTAGCAGACTAAGAGTGCGATTGGGTCTCACAGGATACTGTTTTAAATAAATTATATGAATTTATTTAACTCTAAACTAAACTTCATCTGACCTAAACTGGTATTTGCGTGGCTTATTGGCATATCAGTTTAACCTAACCTTATTTAACTCTTAATTTTACTCTTTCGGTCTCGAGAAAATAACCTTTAATGTACATATCTCTCTCATATATTTTTTCGGATTACTATAGCATATAGCTTCCATGCAAACTGGACACATAGTTACTAAAAGAAATGCACCTGTGAAGGGTATATTACCTTCGGTGCAACCGAAGTTAAAGTTTTTTCCTTGTTTTTAAACTCAATTTTTCGATGAAATTTTTCAGTTTGACTCTCTGTCATATATATTTTCCAGACTATGATGGAATTTCAAGAAACTTACAGAATACACTTTTGTATATAATATCTACAGTCTGGAAGTGTAGTCATGTACTAGAATGACCCTTTTGCTTAACTATCAGTTATATCTCAACTTTTTGAAGCTATCATCGTGGACCCTATAACTTTTGCCATATCTCCGTTAATTTATTCTTCTCAGCATGGATTTGGTAAAGGGTAATATGCTCTAACAAATTTACTTGAATTTGTAAGCCATGTAACATTGGGTTTCAGGGAACACAAGTATACGGACGTTATATACCAAAGGCAGTGTAAGCTTTCGATATAGTAAATCTCTCGACTCTTGTACAAAAATTTGATCTTTGGGACTTTCAACCAAGATGTCTTCAATTGGAATCTTTTGATCTTTACAATAGACCACAATGAGTGATATTTGAGGATACTCTTTCAGATTCAAATATTTTCAATATTTTTAGTCAATTTGGCCCGATTCCATTCCTGTTATTTATTAGCAATATCTCTTCTGTCATAAAATTCTTAAATATTTTATTATATGCCGATGACTTAAAGCTTTTTATAACATAAACTTCAATTAGTAAAAGGTGTCTGCTGCAAATATACTTAAATAATTGCTTGGTGTTATTGAAATGAATTTCCATTGAGTTTTCAAAATTTTAAGGCAATCTGCTTTTTTCGTAGATCTGGGCTCCAATCTTCTTATGAAATGAAATACTACTTATTAGAACAAGATTTAACTTTGTTGATTTGGGAGTTACTAAGCGTAATTTTAGTCTTCATATTGATACCATAGTCTTGAAAGCAAAAGGTATTCTCTGTGGTCTAAAAAATTTAGAGATCCGTAACAAAAACACTTTTACAATTAAAAGTTAAAGTAAAAAAAGGTTAAAACTATATTGGAACCAACTCTGTTGTATGGAACCCTTGTTACCAAATCATTCTAACGATGTAATTAAAGTGGGTTCAAAATCAATTTTTCTAGGGCATTTCCAATGGGTTTCTAGGTTAAGTCTTCCTCGATACATCCATAGTCATTTAAAACGTATAAATCTACCTACACTTGCTAGTCGTAGATAAATACTGGGTGTTATATTCTTAGTAAAAATCCTGATTAGAAGAGTTGGTTATTCTGTTATCCTGTATGAATATAAATTTAATATACCGGTTCGCTTTTATGGGCAGTTTAGACCCTTACTGTTAAAATGTGATAGATGAAATTTTGAATTTAACGAACCATTTCGTTGCATGTGTCACGATTTTAATTCTCAGGCAAAACTTCCGAGCCGCTGTTTTCTAAATAGTTTTGACCCGGTCTTGCAACGTGAGACCAAGCGGTATCATTCTCGGTTTTGCCGTTGATTTGACATATTTAAGCGGATACAACCCTCACAAAGGTTGTGTAATCTTTGGGTTATAATAATAATCTGCTTATAACGAATCAGCTACGATTATTTTCGTCGACGACTGTTTGAATGCTAATGTTATATATAAATAGACAAAACAACATCTTATTTTATAAATAAACATATCTTTTCATTTCTTTGTCATAGAATTTTGGCAATGAACTTGAAGTTTAGAGTTTAATGAACTTCTATGAGAAGTAAGCGTACTCTTAGTTGCTGACATGTGACTTTTGATGAGGTAGCGAGAAATGGTTATTAAGTGTGCGCTGCATTCATCTTCCAAGGCCACGGAGAAGGTTACGTCTTGAAGAAAGGAAAAGAGAAATGTGTACGGGATACCGAGGAATTTATTTGCACAAATGGGGATTCATAAGCCCAGCACATTCAAAAGCAGTCTAGCAATGGAAGCAGTTTAAAGTTTAATGTTTCAAAAAAATATTTTATTATTTTTCGGCGATCAATTTCGCTCCTTACACTTTTGAATTTAGTTTTCAAATCCAGGATCTAATGATTATCATCTGTGGAGTATTTTTTTATTAGAAGAATTGCGGTTTAATGACCCAAAATTTCGAAAATACCAATAAAAAATGGCGTAAGGACTTTTTTCTTTGCGACTGTAGCTTAAATAGTTTAAAGTTAACTTCCCGCTTAAGGGTTATTGAGAATCTGGAGTTCAGTATTTTCAGTCAATGCGTAAGTGGAACTGCACTTTCTTTTTCTTCAAATGCGGCCATTTTTCGGCGATTTCGATAACGATACAATAACGCTATGTAATAGTCGCTGTTTATGACCCATACTTTTTCATGTTAGTCAATAAAAATTGTCTCATGCACTTTCTATGCGCCAAAACTGTGCCAGCCGACCGTTGTGTTTTTAGTTGCAGCGTCGTTGTAGCGGGTTTGTCGTGTGCAGTCTACTCGGATGACTAACGATTGGACTTGGGAGTGAAATGATGGATTCATGTTTTAATCAAAGTTTGGTAAATCAATGTCACGTTGCGATGCAAAAACTCGGTTTATTACGCTTGAACATCTCCAAACACTGCACTAAAACAGCAACTTGTTGTAGTGAAAAGTGAGCTTTCGCGGCACTCACTTCGCACAGAGCTTTCTCATGCCCAAAAATTCGTATTATATGATGCACACGTTCAGTTGGTACTTTAGGGTATCTACTATCTCGTACAACTTCACTTTACGGACATCTAAAACTATTTCGTGGACTTTTTTGATGTTTTCGTGGGTAACAACTTCCTTTGGGCGTCTACTGTGTTCACAGTTTTCGGTTCTCATTTCCTCACGTCTAAACTTAGCAAAGCAATTTTTGATGGCTGGTTTTCCTGGCGCAGTGTTCCGAAACACATCATTAAGCCTAGTTTGTTCTCCAGCTGTATTTTTTTCTTCATTCATTTTTATCCACTTTTTCGCAATAAAAAAGTTGCTTCACTCAAAATGACATAATTTACAAACTAGTTATCTGACAGCTGTCAAATTTATACACGCGCCTTTCAAAGGTTGGAACAAGCCGGGGACTTTTTTGCTGACCTGTTATTTGTCTTACAAAAGTCTTATATAATTTAATTTGACTAGTCATTTTTCATGATCAGAATTTCTCAGAATTTAAAGCTCATAAAATATTGACCCTTATTAGTCCTATTACTAAGAAATATATTAATTTCGGCTCATTATAATTTTCCGCTTATATTTCTCTACTGAACTTTCAAATTTATTTTTGTACAACAAACACATAAAGAAATATAATTTATATACAATTTTTCTATAACTATTAAGGCAGACCTATCTTTCATACACTAAGCTCAAACTAGTTACAAGACATACATTTCCGATGACATACGACAAAAATACCGAAATATTTTGTATATTAACTAAAAATTAGAACAAATAATACATAATAAAAACTAAACAGCCTCCTTTCCCTTCTCAACGTCAGCCGGTTTCGTTACCAACGAACTCCCATTTAGTGGTTGCAGCTCATGCACCTTGACTTCGTCATTATGCCAGGGTTGCATTTCTGCTGAGCCGAATGCAAGGAAGAGCGCATTCGCAATGAAATTGTAGCCGCCAGCGATGAAAAATATTATACGCCATTGTTGCGAACTTGTCTGTAAAATTTTGAAAATTGATTTTAAACACTCAAATATTTTTTGCATTTCGTAAAAACTTACCGGATCGGTCACGATATATCCGACGACCAGTGGTGCAATGATGCTCATTATATTTGCGGCTGTGTTTGTCAAACCCACCAGCGTGCCAGAAAAGTGTGGTGAGAGATCAATATGATTCACCTGCCAGCCAAAATGTGTTATCGAACTGATCGCAACAGTTACCGTTAAGAGCACCACAGCCAAATCGCTCTCATCTGCGCTCACGTAAGCCAACCATATGAATGTGGGTACGGGTATCCACTGACCGATGGTATTGAAAATTTTGCGCGAAGTTGTGGTGCTAACGACTTTTGACTCCTCGAAAGCACGCACGAAGGGACAACAAATGAAACCCAAAATCACCATCGTTAGATACGGTAGGGAAGAGAGTAACGCATTACTCTTTATATCTTTGTGAAGTACGCTATTCATATACGATGGTATTTGCGTGAGCAGCGTCCAGAACGCCCATGTGTAGCCGCATTGTGCCACTAGTAATGCCAAAAATGGTGGTGAAGTGATTATCTTACGCCAAGGCACTTTGGTGGGCATTTCATGTTCGTGGTCGTCTTTCTTGTGTGCATTCAATGAGGTTTCGATGTGATTGCGTTCAGCAAGTGTAATAGCTTTACAATCTCGAGGTGAGCTCGCGCCAAGCCATAGCCAAATTAATGCCCAACACAAACCGCACATACCGGGTATATAATAAATACTTGGCCAACCTAAGCTGGAGGAGGCCAGTGCGCCGCTGCTACCCAACATTACAACTGTGCCGAATTGTGCGCCCGAAAAAAGATATGTTGCCAAAGAACTGCGTTCCTCAACTGGCGCCCATTTGGCCAGTATTGTTACCGCAGCTGGCATGGTCGAACCCTGTCCTAAGCCTTGTAGGAAACGTAGCACACATAATAACCACCAGTCGCCTATGCTGACGGCCAACGGTGTCAATATAGCCAATATACTGCTGCTGGTCATCGTAAAGAGTACCATTACTTTGCCACCGAAACGTCGCGCCAAATTGCCACCAGGGACTTGTGTGAAAATGTAGCCGCAGAAGAAACTGCTTATCACTCGAGATTTTGTTTGCTCCGACCATTTGTATTCCTGTGAATAGATGAAATACTCAATATAATGGATATAATTTAAAGAAGGTCAAGCTAGATCATTATTATTTGGATTGTGATTAAATATTAGTAAGTAAGGTAGTTCGTTTACGGTCCAAAATATGAACGAACATCCTTAAAGCTTTAGACCAACTACATCTTTCGTTTATCAGATATTAAGTCGAAACAATATATCCGACAAAACTTGTTTGGTTATTAAGGATTCTTTTCATCTAAAGCACATTTAATTCCGTTTTCAGTTAAAGACACGTGCCTTATACGGGAGCCTTTTAAACTCCCATAACATACACCTTTATGCGAAGACTTCAAGTATATGATGCTACAATGAAGGTATAGTTTCTCTTCTAAATAAGGCAATAATTATCGGATTATTAATATAGAAATCTCCAAAGACCTCAAGTTTCCTTCAGCTTTTGACAATCTTTACTTAAAGTTTGACTATTGAAGAATTGCTCTCACTAATTCCCTTTGCTTTTGTTTTGTTCGGAGAAGCTCACACACAAACCTTGTGCTCGGTATCGTCATGCATGCCCGTAGCTACTTCACAGAGAAAAATGAGAGGAAAACTGAGCGAGACAGAACTCAACTCTCCTCTCTCTCCCTGGCGGTTAATTAAACTTTCGTATTAAGCTTTCTGTGTATTTTTAGAACTTCGGAGTGTAATGGGGTGCATTCTAATTTTTTGTCATTGCTGGAATTTTCCAACTGGTTGAATGACATTAAAAGTCACTGTGACCTTTCGACTTGGCGTTAATTTTATTTATATGTATGTACTTAGTGTAGACACATTTTCTTTATCTCGATAATGATTTTGCCGTTTTAAATGTTCACTTGTTAGATGAGAGTACCCGTCATACTTGTAAACTCTCTTTCACAATTAGACAGCACTTTAAAATTTTTTATGATGGTTTCAAACGACTTCTTTGATTCCACAGGCTTTGCCATATTTATTTTCATTTTGATGTATTACATAATTCCATATCACTATACTTACAGGAAAATCGGGATTCGACGCATTCTTATCCATCATCGCCACAATGGCAATGGACAAATTGACGCGCATGGCATAGATGAGCGAGACGCCAAAGAAGAGCAGTAAACACTGTACATGACGTCGACCGAAGATCGGCACTACGAAAATGCAATGAAAATAATAATATCACTTAAAAAATAAAAATCACAAATTTTATAAATTAAGCTTAAAATTGGTGAGAAAAACTCACGCTTTGCTTCCTTGATGCTCTGGTTCAAGACCATGGTTCACGACTAACTCACTGATTCAATAAATTCAAAATTTAGAAGAAATTTTTTGTAACGAATTCCGAAATGCTTTCGAATGCAACTGCATGTGTGTAATGACAGCTGACCGCTCAACGATTAACGAGTCTCTGAGTGCAAATCCCACGGTACACGTAATTATATTGTTACACTATATAATCACTTATCGTTGCTTCAACCAAAGTCGTTATCTTTTGAAATCATATATAAATATATACAAACATAGAATGTAAATTAAATATCATTCTAATTTCGTACATAGCTAGCACGTGTTTCACAATATGTATTCTTGGTGGGATTAGTTAGACTGCATAGTCATCTTACCCAACAGATAAATTTGCCGTGGTTTGATTAAAAACCATATTTCCAAAATGCTCAGGTCGGTTTTTAATATTATGCGAGCATAAAGCTAATATGTCCTTAAACACCTAGAAATAAATTTGCTTTGGTATTGAAAATTGGAGGATGCAGTCATGTGTTGAAGTTCACGCACTTGGGATTGGCCAGAAACGATTCTTTTACATAAGACTCAAGCTGCTCAAGAATTCCGGTCATAGACCAAGTATCCTCTAGGTAGCCAAAGAACAACCGTTTGAAGGCGAGCTAAAATGAGAAGTCGAAATATTCCCTCCGCAGGGTTGTGCGCTGGTTTTGAGACCCCAGCACCCAATGAAAAATAACAACCAGCTTCGGATAAGTTGAGAAGTAAAGTCTTTTCTCGACGAACAAAAACCAAACTCTATAAGTCACTCATTATTCCCGACTTGCTATATGATGCAGAGGCATGGATGCTGACAACATTTGATGAGTCGACGTTACAAGTTTTCGAGAGAAAGGTTCTATGAAAGATTTATGGTCCTTTGCGCGTTGGCCACGGCAAACACTCCAGTCGATGGAACGATGAGCTGTACAGGTATGCGACATTAATATAGTGCAGAGACACTACGCTGGTTATGTCATATCGTTCAAATGGACGGAATCACTCCAGCTCTGAAAGTATTCGACGCAGTACCCACCAGGTGAAGCAGAGGAAAAGGAAGACCACCACTCCGTTGGAAAGACCAGGCGGAGAAGGACTTGGCTTCGCGCCACGTAGCGAAAAAGGAAACGACTGGCGCCAGTAATGCCATGATGCATATAACAGCCAAATTCAAACATCGCAGAACATATGAAGTATACATATAAATGATCAGCTTTACGAGCTGACTGCTCAGTGTGACGTGCTAAGTCGATTAGGCCATACCCATCTGTCGATCTGTATATAAGATTTGAGATACTGATATGAAATTTTACATACATCGTTTTTCTACCTAGAAGCTACTTATTTGTCGGAAATGTCGATATCGGATCAGCATAGCATATAGTTTGCATACAAACTTGCCGTCACTTTGTACAATGTGTACGGAGCGTCGAGCCACTGTAGCGTATAGCTGCCATACAAACTTGCCGATCAAAATCAAGATAGATATTTTCAGAATATATTTTTTAATCTTATTGCGACTTGAAGACAGCACGTGTCACAACGAAAGAACTAGCAAAACGTTTTCCATGGGATCAAAATCATTGAACAGTTACGTTTTCGGTTTAAGTTGCATATAACGGATTTTTCAATAAGATTAATGAAAAAGTATATTCGATGCTATTTTGTATGGAATCCGATTTCTTTTGCGTGGCCACCACGGGCACGCTTGCAGAAGGCCAGACACTGAACCCAATTTTCGACGGTTTTCATGCATAAATCGGCCGTCATTGCCGCAATTTCACGTTCGATACTCGTACGAAGTTCATATCAATCGTCGCTGGCTTGTTGGCATCACCGAGGTGTGCAACTGACTTGGCTTTCAATAAATCGATTGATTCACAGTAACGTGCCGGTTTTGATCATCACGGAAGAAATACGGCAATGACGCCGTCAAACCGTAATTTTTTCGAGATGCAATTGTGACTGCCTGATTGCTGCCTGACCAATAACGCATATTTTGCTTATTGAAGAGCCATTCAGCCAGAAATAAGCCTCATCGCTGAAGATGATTTTTCTATGAAAATCCGGTTTATTTTCAAGTTGTTGCTCTGCTAAACGCACGAACATTCGACGATTCTGGTGGTCAAGCGGCTTCCGGTCCTATGTCAATTTGATCTTTTGCGGACGTAGGCCAAGATCTTTTCGCAAAATTCGTCTTAACGACAAGACGCTCAATTGTTGATCTGACAGGACGATTATGACGACCCTAAGTTGGACGTAGCGCTCTTAAAGTTGAAGCCACTGACTCCGAACTACGGTAGTAAATATTAATAGCTTCGATTCGTTGTTGGATCGTATACCTTTCCATGAGGAAGTGGCAAACCTTACTGAGGAGAAGTGTCAAAGGAGGTGAAAAAATATGGCGTCGTTTGTTGTTCCTATCGGTCTGCTTTTGTAGTGTCTTATTGAAGAAACTCTGTACATATGTAGTCATAAGTTCCAGGTTATTATAGCTTAGGGGCAACCTATGTTAGCGTATTTACTTGTATAGTCACATCCCCGTTTTACGCGTCGGTATTCGAGCTACCTTAATGTAACATAAAAATGCATTGAGACAGTATATGAATTATTTTCAGCATGTTGAGTTCTGTATGCGTATGATTTATGATTTTCTAAATCTTCTGCTTGATGCTTATGCAAATAGCATATAAACTACTGTTGTTGCGTATTCTGCAGTAATTGCATGCAATTGTTTATCTAACTGTTTACCCGCATTTTAAGTATTTCGCAAAGATAGAAAACAATTACAACTGATAGCGTTGCACATAATTTTTAGGAATTTTAATTTTTTTTTTTTAATTTTGTTATAAACTTTTCTGAATAGAATAGATAATTTTTTATTTACATTAAGGATAATCAGCAGGGTTTTGCATAGAAAACAAAAATATTAAAAGTAAATTTTCTGTTTTTGTACCAAATCTCATTCAAAACCGTAAACAATAATTATAGGATCCGCATTATTCATTCACGAAACTTAGCATACAATTGGATAATTTAGGAGGAGGAAAGAAATTTGTTCAAAATCGACTTTTACTAGTGAAATGTTAATTTTTGTAAAACTGGGTATTTACACGATCTGGCAACGCTATTTTCAAGGTAATCGTTTATTTAAATAGATGACAGCTAAAAAATGCATAATTCCTCTTAACTCTTTATCTACATTGTATGTATTTATAGAAACAGTTACTTAGAAGTGCAATCAGTTAGTACCAGGAATGGATTTTCTACATAGAGTACCATACAAGTAGTTGGGTGTTTTTTTTACAATATGTATGAAATAATTGCATACATTTTAAATATTAAAGCACTTCGTCTCTTCCTATAAGAAATTATTCAATAAATTCAAATTTATTTTAATAATCTTAGAAGTAGCAGACTACTTGATTTACAAATAGCTCAAGTAGAGAACTAATAAATACTCGTATTGTCTACTTTTAGTTGTTAGTGTTCATACCTAGCAATATCATAGCGGAAACGTTCACCATGTTCGTCGTTAAACGTTTCTATATCTTTAAGAAAAAGAAATGTATCTTTAATAATAGAAAGAACCTATCTTCTGATGGACACAAGTTTTAATTTTCAGGATTTCTCAAAATAAGTAACAATTCAAGAGATTCTGCGCCAAAAACTAGGCAACACCTGCTGTTATAGTTAAGAAGATGAGTAATTTTGTCAGTTAAGATTTCTTTAAATCCGTTAGACAAATGTCTAACTGTAACGAGCACAGTAGTTTCTCTAAATAAAATGTTTATATACATTTTTTTAGAAAAATAATTTTTAATAGTATAATGAAAAGTTTTTTAAAGTTTTAATGAAAATTCTTTGACTATTTCTAAATCTTGATGAAAGTAAAGTTTGCGTCATATTTCTAATTTAAAACCCGGCTCTGCAGTTTTTGAGATATAGATCTGAAATTTTTCATAGGTATTTTTTCCGCAAGAAACAGTTTATTCGTCGGATCCGCCTTAATGGGATCCCAATAGGATAGATCGGCCCACTATAACATACTATAGCTGCTAAACAAACTATCCAAGAATAAAATCAAGTTGAAAATCTTCATAAGAGATCCGTTGTATTGAGTAACCTTAATTCACAATGAAGCCGTAGTCAAGCCAATAATGTTTTATGGGATCATTGTCTAGCGAAGGGCGCCCGAAAGGGCTATACTTGCTAAGAGGCTTGAACGTGTTCAATGAGCGGCTCTCATAGGCATTTCTGATGCACTGCGGACAACATCAACAGAAGCGAATTAATGCCATATTATACATGGTATCCGTAGACATAGCCGGCAGGTGCATTACTGCGAATTGCGCTCTAAGGCCCAGGGAAGCTGAGTATATGAAGGGGGTCGACCAAGGACGCGCTGAAGTTCTCCTCCTTCAAATGCATCCCTTAAATCACTGCGGTGCAACAAAGAATATGTGAATGGGAAGGAATCGCTGGTGAAGAGGCCTAGTGAGCTTTTCCACGAGTGGCTCGAAGCTAAGCAGATATTTTTCTGCAGCCTCTTTCAGAGAGATGAGCATCCGACAGACCACCTCCAATAGATCTAAAGTATTTTTTCCGCAAGAAACAAGACGGACAGAGGAGCGGTAATACCAGCGCTGAGCTCTGCGCTCAAAGTTAATCAAGGAGTGTGTTTCCTTACTAAAAACAGCATCTAGCTAGCTGAAGTATCCTCAGAGTAGTTCGGATCATAGCAAAATCGCTGGTAACTGTAAAATCGATGAGCTATCCAGAGCTATATTTGCTCCGCGCATATCGGAATGGGACCAAGTTGGATTTACATTGGTAGCTTACGTTCTAGCAATGTTCCAATAGAGCTCGCGTGCGCTTTGAAGGCGATGGTCTACGACCTGTGCGCCAGTGCGGCTGAAAGATCCTTTTAATCTAGAGTAGATCACAGGAGCGTTCCTGTACTATGGTTTGGAGGATAGTGTTATGGAAACATCCAAGCCCTTTCTGATCCATTGTTCGGTCTTTGCGAGGCTGAGCATAAAACAACTGAACTGTCGAGTCGAGTACATCGGTATATTATGGAGAATGGTGTTATGAAAACTTCCAAGTAATTTGTGCTCCAGTGACCAGGCTTTGCCAGGTTGAGAATAAAACAACTCGGTAGTCTTACTTTCGGCGAACCAGGGCTAAATTGCCGCAACTGACATTAGCCATCCTAACACATCACTTCACTTCATTACGTCAGAGCGCTTGATCGATCTTATGATGGGTCTTATGATCGATTATATAGGATTTTTAGGAAACACAATGCACCAGCCTTCCTAGCAATTCAAGTGAAAGCCCTGTAGGGATCGACCGACTAATCTAACATTACCTTAATTAGCCTTGAAGGTACTAGGAAAATGTTTCTCAAGTTATTCAAACTTATAGTTGCTCCAAGAAATGAACCTGTAAAGGGTATTATAGATTCGATGCAGTCGTAGTTAATGCTTTTCTATGAAATTTGCTCTCTCTCAGTTGATTGAGCAGAAATAATACATCTGAAATACAAAATGGAGCTTGATATGAAATGATTAAACCTTGACTAGTTAAAAGGGGCTTATTGTTAAATAACTAGAGTAGTGTTGGCCCTAAATCGAGATAATGAGCGCACTACAGTTGCGCAAACACTGCATTATGACAATTAGAAAAACGATGTTATTCGCCCTATATTTTTTATCTTCAAGAGGCAAGTGTTAATATGGCCATTAACAGCTATAGCAGAAGTTTTCTTTTCACTAAGCATAAACATGATTTATTCTAGTTTATAATATTAAATACAATTTTTTAAATTGGATTTCTGTAGACCACAAAGAGCGCCACCAGAGCAATTTAACTGTTAATTATTCTATTTTCTACAATTAGTTTTAAATACTGTGATCTTCGTTTTCAGAAATGCCTAGACCTCTCAAATCTTCTCGGTCTCCATTTTAATAGTTTCAAATTGGATGTGATCGCGCTCATCCCGCTCAGTTTTAGGATAGTTCCAGGGCTGGATTTTCGTCTGGCCAAACATAATGAACAATAAATTGCCAACGAAGTACATGCCACCGGCAATGTAGAAGACAATGCGCCACTGCTGCACATTTTTCTGTAATTAAAATGCGATTTATAAAAAAATTAAATTTTCTAACTAATAGATTACAAAATTATAAGCCTACAAACCGCATCTGTGACAATGAAGCCCACCGTCAATGGGGCCGATAAGCTCATCACATTTGCCGCACAATTCGCTATGCCCATAAGGACACCAGCAAAATTGGGTGATAAATCAATATGATTGGTGAGAAACCCCAAATTGCCGGCTGTATTCACACCAACAGCAATAACCAGCAAAACCAGCGCCAACTCACTCTGATCGGCGCGCATATAGCCGAGTAGTATGATCGGTACTACGGGCACCCAAAAACCGATAGTGTTGAACAACTTACGACTCGCATTGACGCTGGTGTAGCCACGTTTCATCAAAAAGTCGGCTAAAACACAAAATATAAATGTCAAAAACATATTAGCAAGATAAGGTGCTGAGGCCATGAGAGCACTGCTCTTGATATCCTGTCCCAGTATGCTCTTCATGTACGAAGGGATTTGTGTCAGCAATGTCCAATAGCCAAAAGCGTAGGTGCTCTGTGCCAACAATAGCACCCAGAAAGGCACAGATGTGAGTATCTTCAACCATGGTGTCTTCAAGGTTGCATGGTCATGCTCCGGTTTAGCCGTTGTCACCATTGCCGCTTCAATATACAAACGCTCTCCCACAGTCATCGATTTGCATTCGTTTGGCGTGCTAGCGCCAACAAAATACCAAACGAAACCCCAAATTAAGCTGAATAAGCCAGTGAAATAGAATATGCCCGGCCAGCCGAAGGTGGAAGAGGCAATCCAACCGCTGACCAACATCATTAGCACGCTACCAAAGCCCAGCCCGGTATAGCAAAAGGTGCCAAGTGAGCCACGCTCCTCGGCTGGTATCCATTTGGAGAGCAGTGTGTGTATCGATGAAAAGATACTACCCTGTATGAGACCTTGACACAAACGCAGCGCGAAGAGCAGTGGCCAATCACCTAAACGCACGCTCAACGGCGTGAGTAAAGCCAAGACGCCACTTAGTACTATACTAAGGAGTAGCGTTATTTTACCACCAAATCTGTGCGCCAATTGACTGCCCGGTATTTGTGTCACAAAATATCCCCAAAAGAAACTGCTGAGCAGGTAGGATTTGGTCTTCTCGGACCATTGGTACTCCTTGGGTAAAAAAATTTTGATTATGAAAAAAAAAATTTATTTTTTAAGTTTTCCCACCTCAAAATTGGGGTTTGTGGAATTCTTATCCATCATTGCCACTATCGCCACCGAAAGATTTACGCGTTGCGTGATCGCTGCAGAGAGTCCCAGAAATATTAGAACACACTGTACATGACGCGCTCCGAAGAGCGGTGCTGGAATACGGTGAAAATTCCAATATATTTATATAAAAGGTATCACGTAAATTATTTTAATTAGTTTATTAGTTTGTAAAAATTAAATATAATATATTTCTTACGCAGATTTGCGGTGCCATGAACTTTGCGTAATTTATTAAATTTTTTTTCACATGAAGAATATCGAATTTTTTTACAAACCTTTAATTTTGTTATCATCTATCGGCTTATTTTCCATTTAATATTCAGTCTTTGTCACACTGTTTGAAAAAGTAGAACTTAAAGTTCCGAAAACACAAATTTTTAATGGACCAGCAACCAAACAAGTTGATTGATCGAGCAATGAAAGGCATCTAACAGTTTTCGCTGTGTTCATAGTTAGTGTAGAGTCCATGAGCAGCGGCAGTAGCGTTAGGGTGACTCAAAAGTCATCTAAATTAAATTTAACATTTAGTGATGACTCAAAATCAGCATCATAAATATATATAAATTTCTCACAAATTTGTTGCTTTCGAACCACCGACTTGACTTACACATATGCGACTACGAGCACTGTTGTTTATGTAGCCTCCAGTAGAGGTCTTAGCTTTCACAAATGCTTATCATTATATGCTAAATAATTTATATAGCTATGATACATGCGCTTTTATGAGAGGATTTTACGATAAGCAGTAGGGGCGTGGCCGGTTATTATTTATCATAGATAGTTAAGTAAGTATGCCCCCTATGTAAGGTATTAAGATAATCTCATTGGTCTTAGATAATAAATACATGTCTATTTTACAAAGTTATCTTTTTATTTGCATCTTGAGTTACTCGCAAGATTTCAGGCTACATTTTTTCGACTTGTATGAAACTAAACAATTATACACCTTTCATTGATTTGGTTGTTGCTTGTGATTCTTCTTTAAATATACATACTTGATTTAGTTTTATGTAATTTTCAAAAATCATCAGAAGAAGAAAAACCACGAATGAGTCAAATTCACATATGAAGTTTAATATCAACCGTTTTCCGATTTCTATGCCACCAAATGACAGCAGTTTCGAATACTTTCTACCTGTGCATTTAGCCCATGACAAAGACTTGTTCATGATTACAAATAATTTCTAAATTAGCGTTCAAACTAGCTCTCCTTGTTTCAGAGAGCACAATATTACGTCCAACAAAAAATCGGTTTCTAATATTTTAAATAATAACCCGACAAAAAATAGTCAGGCAAATTTCGTAAACCCTAATAAAAACTTAAATAATATGAACAACCACAGTAATCAGCCAACTTATGACGAAGTAGAATAGTAGGAGCTGAGCATGCAAACGGCCAATGTGATGCATTGTTTAAAACTAAAAAAAAATAAAAACTCTTTGAAAAACAAGCTGAACAAACAGTTAATTTATTCAATATGATAATGCTCCTTGTGAATGAACTACGTAAGTAGATACTCATATAGTTAAGTATATTGAAGGCCAAAGTGGTTTCCGACCACTGTAAAGTTACATTATAGTAACATAGGTAAATTTCTGAGATGCATTTCTCCAAGAAAGCAAACCATATATAAATCTATAAAGACTTCTCACCCTTCTGAAACAGCAATGATCTATATCTTCGATCATTTAATTTGAAGTGCAGTTATTTGTGACAATGACCCAATCTGCGCAATGTGTTGTTGAGCAAATAAGCCTTGCATTGCCTTGTTTTGCAGATATCTTGCCAAATAAAAAGTTTTATGTAAAGGGGTTTTCAATTAAAGCGCTGTTATTTAACAAAAAACGGTTTGGGATATTAATGAAATGGCCAAGAGGCACGCTTGCAGAGGTCCAGACACTGAACCCAATTTTCGACAGTTTTCAAGGAAAAATCGGCTGATACTGCTACAATATCCCGTTCGATATTCGTGCGAAGTTCATCAATCTTCGCTGGCTTATTGGCATAAATCATATGTAGACTTGACGTAGCCCCAAAGGAAATAGTCTAACGGCGTTAAATCGCACAACCAAGGCGGGCAATTGACTCGGCCATTTCCTGAGATAACCAAACTTGGTTTTCAATAAATAAATTGTGACATTCGCTGTGTGGCTTGTGTCACCGTCCTGTTGGAACCGCATACTGTCCAAGTCCATATAATTAAATTTGGGTGAAAAATATTCGGTTATCATTGAGCGGTAGCGATTCCCATTCACAGTAACGTACCGGTCGTGATCGGCGCCAGCCCATAAACCGCACCAAACCAAAATTTTTTGGGATGCAATGGTGACTCATGGAGTACGTGTGGATTGCTGCCTAACAAGTAACGCATATTTTATTATTTTTAATTATTATTGACGAAGCTTTTTAGCCAGAAATGAGCCTCGTCGCTGAAGATCGCTAGTGGTCACGCGACTTTAATTCTTGCAAAATTCGCCACAACGACGTCATAGAGATGCCCAACGCTTGAGAACGAAGTGTGAGAGACTAATTTGGATCTGATTTGCATTGAGCGTAGCGCTCTTCAAATTGAAGCCACTGACTCCCAATTTCGGTCGTTAATTTTAATAATTTTTACTCGTTGTTATATCGTGTATATGTAATTCCATGATGAAGTGGCAAACCTTACTGAAGAGAAATGTGTTGACTTAAAAAAAAAAAACAGAACAAATGGTTTTTTCGGCAAAATCAATTTTTTTATTCAAAATAGTCTCCTTCTGTTTAATACAGCTTTTGCACGGTCCAAAAGCTTGTCGAACGAGTGTTTTAGCTCGTTGGCCGGTATGGCCGCCAGTATGCCGGTGCAAGCCTTTTGAATAGCATCTACGTCTGCATAACGCTGTCCTTTCATGGACAAATGCATTTTTCTGAAAAGGAAGAAGTCGCACGGTGCCATTTCACGTGAATACGCGAAGTGGTTAATGGTTAATTTGTGATTTTTTGGTCAAATAATCGTCCTTCGATTGTTGGATTCTGATCATAAAGGGGGTGCTACATTTAAAAAGTCCTGTTTACTTTGGAACACACCTTGTATAGAAATTACGTGTCACGTTGTCTGTCCGCGATGGACTCCTAAACTACTTAGCCGATTTTAGCAAAATTTAGCACGATGTGTCCAGTTCGAACCAACTTAGAAGATAGGATAGTGAAAACAATTCATAAATAAAAAAATACCTTTAAGGCTCTATTAAATGGTCGCTCTATTAGCCGGACATCGCCATTACCCATGCACGTTGGCCGGTCCCACAATTTGTTGATGTTTATTAAGTACAATGTATTAAGCGAACAACTCCATTAACTGGAAAGCAAGGTTAGTAACCAGACATTGAAAAAGCAGCCTTAAATTCGTTATTTTTTCCAGTGGAATTTATTTGTATGAACGTATTTAAAAACAAGAAAAAACGTTAACTTCGGCTGCACCGAAGCTAATATACCCTTCACAGGTGCATTTCTTTTAGTAACTATGTGTTCAGTTTGCATGGAAGCTATATGCTATAGTAATCCGACCTGAACAATTTTTTCGGAGATTACATTGTTGCCTTAGAAAATAATCTATACCAAATTTGGTGAATATATCTTGTCAAATGTGAAAGTTTTCCATACAAGAACTTGATTCCGATCTTTGAGTTTGTATGGTGGCTATATGCTATAGTTAACCGAGGTGAACAATTTCTTCGGAGATTACATTGTAGCCTTAGAAAATAATTTGGTGAAGATACATTGTTAAATGTGAAAGTTTTCCATACAAGAACTTGATTCCGATCGTTCAGTTTATATGGCAGCTATATGTTATTGTGCTCCGATATCAGTCGTTCCAACAAATGAGCAGCTTCTTGAAGAGAAAATGACGTTTGCAAAATTTCAAAAGGATATCTTAAAATCTGAGGGACTAGTTCGTATATGTACAGACGGACGGACGGACAGACAGACAGACAGACAGACGGACATGGTTAAATCGACTCAGCTCAACATACTGATCATTTATATATAACTTTATAGGGTCTCCGACGCTTCTTTCTGGGTGTTACAAACATCGTGACAAACTTAATATACCCTGTTCAGGGTATAATAAACCTCAAGACAAAAATGTTCTCGCTTTTATTCGTAAATAAAATTTCACTGTATTGAATAGTTTACTATTTGAATAATAGTATAAAATTTATATCACAGCAACGCGTGGCCGGATCCACTGGTGTATATATGTATAACTTACAGCGTTGGAGTTTCCAACGTGGCAAACTTAATGGACCCTGTATAGAGTGTATTGACAAATACAATTGTCAGTAATTTGAAAAATAAAACTTAGTAAACGATTTGCGTCGACTTTAACGACATAAGTCAAACAAATTAAGTACTTCGCTGATTTCAAAATATTTTCCACTTAAACACATTGTAATCAATGCAAGTAATTATAGAAGGTCAATGGACTAATGACAAACAAAAATAAATTTACATATGTACATTTTTATTCCTCTCTGTTTAACGCCACACCTCATAACTTTGTAAAAGCTATAAGGGTCAACTTAAGCAAACTTACAACACTACAATTAACTAATGACATCAGCACATTACAATGCATAAATCGGGCAAGCAGGTCGCATAAATATCATAATATAAATAAGAATACGTTGTATTTGGCGCTAATAGACTTCTTTCTCCACATTGACTGGCTCGAATTTGATATGATCCCTTTGCTGTCCCGCCTCTTTAGGATAGTTCCATCTCTGAATTTTGACCTGACCGAAGAGGATAAATAGCAGATTGCCAATAAAGTAAAGCGCAGCGGTTATATTGAATATGATGCGCCATTGATTGACGTTTTTCTAAAAATATATAAAAAAAACACAAGAAAATAAAAAATAATACAAAAAATCAGCAAAACTTTCACCCACCGAATCAGTGACGATGAAGCCCACCAGCAGGGGCGCAACTACACCCATTAAATTTGCCATGCAATTAGCCACGCCCATTAGTATGCCAGCAAAGTTGGGCGACAAGTCAATGTGATTGGTTAAGAAGCCCAAGTAAGCTGCTGAATTGACACCGATTAAGATGACAAGTAAACCAACTGCCAAACTGCTTTGATCTTCGCGCAAATAACCCAGTAATATGAGTGGCAACACCGGCACCCAGAAGCCGATGGTATTGAAAAGTTTACGACTTGTGCGTATGCTGATCAAATTTCGTTTGATAAGGAAATTATTTAGGCCACAAAACCCAAAGGTCAGGAACATATTAACCAGGTACGGTAGCGCCGACATGACAGCATTGCTTTTGATATCCTGTTTCAGTATATTCTTCATATATGACGGAATTTGTATGAGCATAGTCCAGAAGCCCCAAGCGAATGTGCTCTGTGCGATTAGAATGACTAAGAATGGTACCGAGGTGAGTATTTTAACCCATGGCGTCTTCGTTGGTACATGCTCCTCCTCCGGTTTAGTCGACGTCACCAATGCTGATTGAATGTATAATTTCTCTTCGGCAGATATCCATTTGTAGTCACTAGGTTCGCTGGCGCCCACAAAGTACCACATAACAGCATACAATAAACTTATCAAACCGGAAATGTAGAAAATGCCAGGCCAGCCTAATGACGACGACGCTATAGTACCGCTGATGCCCATCATTAGGACGCTACCGAATTGTACGCCCGTATAGCAGAAGGTGCCGATCGAACCGCGTTCCTCGGGTGGCACCCACTTGGAGAGTAGCGTGTGTGTAGAGGGGAAAATGCAACCCTGTATCAAGCCTTGCACCACACGCAATGCAAAGACCAATTTCCAATCGCCTAAGCGCGCTGTCAGCGGTGTGAGCATGCACAAAATACTGCTGAGGCTCAAACTTAGGAGCAACATAATTTTACCGCCATATTTGTGCGCCAACTGACCGCCAGGTATTTGTGTCACGAAGTAGCCCCAGAAGAAACCGCTTAGCAGATATGATTTTGTTTGCTCCGACCATGCATACTCCTGTGTAGGTGAATGATATGATTATAGATACTTATACTATATATAGTTATATAGTTGGCAATGCAAGCTCACTTTACCTCAAAATCCGGATTTGTTGCATTCCGGTCCGTCATTGCCACAATTGCCACGGAAAAATTAACTCGTTGTGCGAAAGCCACTGTTAGACCGATGAAAATCATGAAACACTGCACATGACGAGCGCCAAAGAATGAAGCTGAAAGTGAAAAATGAAAAAAATTATAATCATGATTTTTTTACATAGAAGTAGTGACTACGCTCCATGATAGGGCGCTATTAATCTCATATTTTTTGATTAAACCTCAGCTTCAAAAGACATATTTTTAAATCTCTCTGCTATTAGATAATTGTTGTGTCAAATATATTAACCAGCTTGAATGACCCAGAATATGGAAATAAAAATAATAATTTGAAGAATTAGATTTATTACTGAAACCCCAATTTTACGAAAAAATGCTGCTAATACCAAAAACGTCTCTTTCTGGGCTCTAGTATCGTTGGCAAGAGCTTGTTTTATTTCAAATTTGATTCAAATTGGCCGAAGAGTTCCTAAGTTTTGTTATGTCACTTTAAAGTGGGCGGTGCCACACGAAGTAATTTTCACAGGCTTCTCTTGAACACAACTTTACTCCATTACGGGAGTTCTGCA
Source organism: Bactrocera tryoni (assembly GCF_016617805.1). Classification (NCBI taxonomy): domain Eukaryota; kingdom Metazoa; phylum Arthropoda; class Insecta; order Diptera; family Tephritidae; genus Bactrocera; species Bactrocera tryoni. The sequence continues at coordinate 10,840,606 of NC_052501.1, read as the reverse complement.
TTAACCGAAACAAATGGTAGTCCGATGGTACAAGGTCAGGGCTATATGGTGAATGCATCAAAACTTCCCAGCAAAGCTCTCCCAGTTTTTGCCGAGTCATCAAAGATGTGTGTGGTCTAGCGTTGTCCTGAAGGAAGACGAAGCGCTTTCTGTTGATCAGTTCTGGCCATTTTATTTCGATTACATGCTTCAATCTCATTAGTTGTTAACAGTAAAATATAGAGTTAATCGTTCAGCCAGGCTGGAGCAGCTAGTGGATGATTACTTTCCAATTCCCCCAAACACTCAGCATAACCTTTCGAGGCGTCAATCGTGGCTTTGCGACCATTTTTTGGGTTTCACCACACTTGGACCATGATCTTTTTCGCACATTATTGTCGTATTTGATACACTTTTCGTCTCCTTTTACCACTCGCTTTAGAAATGCATCGATTTTATTTTGTTTCAGCAAAGAAAAAATAGCGAATTTCTTAATTTTTTTCACTCAGTTTTGAACAGCTGTAACTTTATTTCAACTTTCCTGAATTTAATTTTTAAAATTACTCTTTTCCAACACTATATGGTATGACACAATGTGATTGGTAGCACTGGAGATATACGACTGCAATGACATCTCTTGGCAAAATACGAAAAGACCTTTTCGACTATCTTTATAATAGGAAAATATTTTCTCTACGTTTAGTCGGTATAGCTTTAGTAGTTTGTGATGCTCTGTTTTCAAATAAATTTTAATCCGCTGATTATCCTTCTCACATAGGCTCAGATATTCTCAAGTTATAACACTATATATTTTTCTGAGTTTTCCAATGTTCAAATAAGTCATTAATGTTTCGGGTAGATCACTTGTGAGCAATTAAAATTAAGTTCTTTATCATTGATCACAACACATAGACGAAAAGTTTTGATTCCAGCTTATTCGTTGGGATTCAAGGTGTTTCAAACTTAGCACAAAGCTGTCTTATGTCGAAAGTGCTGAGACACTTGTAACTGTTATTCTCTCAAAACACTTCGACGGTTGACAGTTTATGATTATTTCCGATTTTTAAGTTTAGTGCTTGAGTGTAATCCTTTTGTGTATGGTGCAGCTAATTTTGAAAGTTAGTTTCGACTGATTTGAACTAGAAATTGTATTTTATATTTATAACTTTCCTTATGTTAATTTCAATGTGCTTTTCCAATCATTTCACGTTCTCAATACTTGCTTGTCCGTTATAAAAAATTTAAAGCCATTCATTTTATTCTTCGTTCTTATAATTCAAACTTCTTTTTCTGATTGTGTGATATATTTTCAAAGGATATTGAATTATAAACCGCTTACTTTGTTGCTAAAATTTATCCTTAATTCCTACACTTCACAAACCTTTTTCTTCTCTTTCATATTTCGCACTTTTCTCCATTTTCACGAATAGGTTTTTATTATTGCAGTTAGAGGAAGTAAAAAATTAAAATGGTTTTTGACATTTCCCGAATCCAATTTTGGCGCGTGCGAATGCTTTGAGATGTGGCAAGCTTCTAAAAGTTTTCTTCAGCAACAAGTTACTCCCCAGCTTCCATAGATATAACTGTCAGAGGCAAGTACATGTAGCGAGTTATTAAGAAAATAATCAAAACGATTATTAGGGAGATTATAAATAAGTAGTAACTACAAAAGATTTGCAAAGAACACACTTTATAGATGAAGATATCTCTGGGTAACGTTAACACTTGTATCATCACAAATAAATTATTATAACATTTATATTTAGTATCTACTTCTTATTTATTTAAATGTGCACCACTTGGCTAGGTCGCTCTTATGATAAAGACCTTTAATATACATATATAAATACGTATACATTTTTAGTATTTAAATGTTATTTATACTTGGTCACAAATACTTTGGTGCTACCGATTTTTTTTTCTCCATACACCACCGCCGTAAGTTGGACTTGCAGATTAACTCATATTTATGAACACGATTAAGACTTATCTCTCGGTCATATGTACATATGTACATACAGTACACACATGGCGCTTATCAAGTGTGATGCTAGCTGCACGTTGTCTGAGTAATTATACACAAAAATATACATGCAAATATATAATAGTAGTAGGTATATAATAGTAAACAAGTAAATAACAGAGTGTGTAAACATGACAACGTCTTTAAAGCGCCAAGCACTTGAGGATTTGCATGCCGCTCTTTCTGCTATAACTATTCATAACGGAAGTTAGGACCCATTCGTAGTGGAAATTTTTTTATTCAAAAGTACCGTTTAACGTAAACAAGCAAATTGCAAAGTCACTTAAAGTTATTCGCATCCCGAGAATGTACCGAGTTTAACGTCAATAAAAGAGGCTGCTCGTGACATTACTGTTAGAAAACTTCAACACATTTAAATTGTATTATAAATATAACACGTTTTATCTAATAATAAATTTAAAATAAAACACATACTTAAAGAAGTGCTAGGGTTACATTGGGCACAAGAGGGGAACATATGGACTAATATCCCAAATTTATAATAACAAGTCACATTATTTCGAAGTCAATAATTAAGGCACTAAAATAAGTCAAGTAAAGAACGGTTGCTGTCTTGGCTAAATGTAAGCAAGAGTAAAAGGTCCCTCACCTTATAAAATGGTAACAAGATGTAAAGATAACAAAAAAGTTATAAGCGCCACAAAGTGTAAGCAAAGCGGCCATTGACCACTTGTAATGTAAAAAAATAGGTCAGTCAGTGACCCCAAATGTAAACAAAGGTTGTTGACTTGGCTAAATGTAAGCAAAAGGGTCATTGATCTCTTAAATTCTAAACGAAAAGGTCAGTGATCTGAAAATCAAACAACGTTCTGGAATTTGCTAAATGTAAGCAAAAGGGTCATTGACCTCACAAAATTAAAACAAAGTGGTCATTGACCTCTTAAATTCTAACGGGTCAGTGATCTGAAATTCAAACGTGGTTGTGGATTTGGCTAAATGTATGTAAACAAAGGATTCATTGAGATGTAAAAAAAAGAGTTCGTGACCTGAAATGTAAACAAAGGTTATTGATTTGGCTGAATGTAAACAAAGGTCGTGGACTTGGACTGTATTGAACAATTTGAAAATTGCTAAATTTTCCTGGTGCCTACACGACGATTTTCAGGAACATTTCTTAATTTCTGCATGTTAACGTCAGAGGTAGATAAGGAACTCACATAAGACTTTTGTTCTGTTGTAATGTTAAGTGTAGAAAGTAGCTTCAAACTAAATAACTACAATTTAGTTTTTCAGGCCGAAGTGGGCTTCTGCCTTAATCAGCAAACCTTTTAATGAACAACCAAGCTGTCCGTAAGGTCTATACTAAATGTAATCTAGGTTATGAATGAGGCAATAACTAGATTTTCAGTCGTATGCCAATCGAAGAAAACGAAAAGGCAGTCACCGCACTGGGGCAAATAGGAACATAATTCCCGTAAGCTACCTAGACCATTCAGCTCTTCAAAGAGATGTTTGAGGCAATAGAGAAACACCTAGATCTATTAAAAATTTATTTTGTGGTAGCATTGGTGATGGACTGACCAAAAAGCAGCTACTTCTAAGCAAATGGGAATTTGTAGTAATATCTAACCTAACGTTAAGATACCACCACTAGGTTTTTTACAAAATCCATTTAGTTTTTGAATAAGGCTTAGTTTGGTTGCAAACCGGTAGTACAATGCACCTATAGAAGGCCGAAGTGCGGGCGCCTGCTGTCTGGCGTTCCTGTGTCTTTCTTTACAACCAACCAACAACCTCAACCTGAGGTCCATGAATAAAATCGGCTGCCGTAAATCCCATTATCCAATTTTCTTACCGATTCACGTACAATATTATATTTATCATTAAATATTACGGTTGGTACTTTAAGCAATATTCAACCTAATAGGAAAATCCTTTGATCCGGTTTCCATTTTACTTGAGTAAAACCAATCATGCGACACTGTACAAAAGTATTATCATTTAAGCCATAATCAAATGTTACGAAATAGAAATGCAAATATTAGTATGTTCACCAAATACTAATTCTCACTAAACATATAATTCTCTTTAAAGATACCAGCTCACTTAAAGACTAGGCGTTATTCAAATAAGTGCACACAACTGTGCAGTTCTCTATCTGCAATGACTCTAAAGAATTTAGCATTTTGTAATCCAGCGAATTAATTTTTTTTATTTTAATAAATGTTTTGATACATTGTGTCCTATATCTTCTCACATGTGGCTTGTTGTTAATATTCTGTTTTATATTTAATTTTTAATTAATTAATTTTTGTTCCTTCTACTTGTTTGCATACAACTTAGTAGGAGCGACCGCCGATGTTCTTGCTTGGCTTTTAAGGGGAGAGACCGCGTTTATTCTATTTATTTACAATCACAATTATAGAAGTTCTTTTTCGGACATTTTCTTTATATAAATTAATTTCTTCCATATAAATCTTTGGTTATACTGATGTATGGATATTTTCGATAATCATGAGTTATTTTTACTTTATTTAAACAAAATTATCTCAAATAAAAATAGCAAAGTTAAAGATAGGACTTTGATAACAAAAATGATAATTTCAGGTGAACAAAAATCAAAAATACAAAATAAAAAATGAAAATACATCAACTCAAGCATTATGCTCCAGCTCCCCTTATTTGCTAGCTAAAGTATAGATACTTTCATCAATCGCCGTTTTGTTGGACACCTATTTAAATACAAATTAGATTAGATATACACCAGGTCAGCAGCAACTGCTGAAATCTGATATGCTTACGATCTGTATCTCGTTTCACCGGCTCGTTCCACGGCTGCAATTTAGTGCTACCCAAAGTTATAAACAGTAAGTTGGCAATAAAATAGAACCCAGCCATAATGTAAAAAATAAAACGCCACTGATTTGGGTTTGTCTGTAATTGGCAATCAGTAAATATTATATTTACGTTTATTATTTTTGACCAACTCACCGTATCTGTCACAATGACGCCAACAAGTAACGGTGCAAAAATGCTCATTACATTAGCTGCACAGTTTGTAATGCCCATCATAGCGCCGGCGAAATTCGGTGATAAATCCATGTGATTCAAAAGATAACCTAAAAATGTTGCCGAGTCGGTACCAACACCGACAGTTAGTAAGATAACAGCCAAATCAACATTATCGGCGTCGACAAACCCCAGTGCAATGGCGGCCGTCATCGGTGTCCACATGCCGATCGTGTTGAAGATCTTACGGCTAGCGTTTGTGCTCAACACTTTCCTTGACAGCAGTATCTGACCGAGGGCACAGAAACACAGACCGAATACTAGATTAGCGGTATATGGCAGGGCGGAGAGCAAGGCATTACTCTGGATATCTTTGTCGAACACATTCTTTATGTAAGAGGGTATTTGTGTCATCATTGTCCAATAGCCCCAATTGTAGGCACAATTGCAAAGGAGTAGCACCCAAAATGGCAAGGATGTGAGTATGCTTAACCAAGGTGTGGGCAACTTTGCTGAGGTGGCATTATTGTCACGCTTAGAAATCACTGCTAATTCTGATTCGATGTAATTTCGCTCCTTGGGTGTAATTAATTTGGATTGATGCGGTGCATCAGCGCTCCACAGCAGCCACACCAAACACCAGATAATGCCACAACCGCCGGAAACATAGAAAATGCTCGGCCAACCAAACTTTGAAGCAGCTAGTGTGCCACTAATACTCAATATGATGATCGTGCCAAATTGTGGGCCGGAATAGCAAATTGTTGCAAGTATACCGCGTTCAGCTGGTGGCGCCCATTGTGCCAAAAGCGTATGCGTAGAAGGATATAGGGAACCTTGACAGAAGCCTTGCAGAAATCGTATAGCGCAAATGAATTGCCAATTACCCAGTTGTGCGCTTAAGGGCGTAAACAAGGCGAGAAATCCAGAAATACCGACACCGTAGAGATACATTACTTTACCGCCGAAACGATGCGCCAGCTGACCGCCTGGTATCTGCATGAGGGCGTAACCCCAAAAGAAGCTGCTCAGTAGCAGTGACTTTGTTTGCTCCGACCATTCATACTCCTATATATATATTGAAGACAATCACCGTTATAATTAAAAAAAAAAAAACAAAAACAGATTTAAAAATTACGAACGCACCGGAAAATCTGGATTTGTGGAATTGCGATCCATCATTGCCACAATGGCCACTGAGAGATTGGCTCGCTGCATAAACGCTACACAGAAACCGGAGAATATCAGCATACTTTGCAAATGTCGTACGCCCACTTTCGGACCTATTGAAAATATAAAGTATGCGGGTACACATGGTAACGTCGAAAATTAGTGCGTTGCCCCTCAGAATACGGTCTATACTTGCTGTCAGTTACTGCCGCAGTCTCGTCAGAATTTTCAGCGGTAATACGAGTATCCTTCAATACCATTATCACAATTTTTGTAATGTTAACTGCTCGGAGATAAAATTAAAACTGATTACATTTTGCGGCATTTCATGTCGTTCAGTTTCTTATCGTTTACTGTTTCCATAAAGCACTTTAGATGTAATGTAATTTAACAGACAAAGCACTTAAAATATTTACTTCCAATAAACGTTTAATTAATTGATTGCTCTACAACCTACACTAACATTTTCATCGTTAGTATCATAAATGTTAGTCAGTGCTAAATCTACAATTAACAATTGTTAAACTATTCGGCTTGCGCGAGCTGCATAATTCGGCCTGTCTGGATTATATTTGATCAGATAGCATTTATTCATCAGTAGTGAAAAGTGATTTTACTGAAAAGTACTTTCTGTGCTCGTATGCCTTTCTGACGTCGTTAATAGTTCTGCTTTTTAGATCTACAGTGCCATGTTTTGCAGAAACACGAATTGGTGCATGGAAAGATAGATTTTTGACGATCTATACGAAATTCGTCTTGGATTGATCTACGATCTGGATTGAATTTCTCATATCATCGATAAATACTGGGTCTTCATTGACATCAAATTTTAGAAAAAATAATCGCGCGAAAGTGTTCACAATTTAATTCCATTTATTGGCCTAGTTGAATATTTTAAGTTACTGTAAGCAACATAAATAGCGCTCGTAGGTCGAAAAGTTCTGAGTTTGTGCACTACCAAAAATGTCAAACTTTACGATAATGTTGTGAGTGACCAGTTTGCAACACTAAAGGGTGATCCATTTCGAGATTTCCAACTTTTTTTTAAAGAAAAAACACAGAAATTTCAAATTTAATGGAGAACGTTTATTGTCGTTCGAAAGAACATTCGTTGGCATTTATTTTTTGAAGATTATCTCTTTCAAATGTTGGCCGCAGCTGCGTCTCAGATGGTTAGTCCAATTTTCGATGACTCGTTCGACTTCGAAAAACTTTAAACTTTGCATATCCCCAAAGAAAAAAGTTCAACGGTGTTATATCACATGATTTTGGGGCCAATCGCCCTCCCCAGAATGTGAAATTATCTGCTCAACAAAGTGTTCAATCAATAAATCCATTGATTTATGCGATGTGTGGGAGGTATGTGAAGTGGCGCCGTTTAAAGCCGTTTATATTTTAAAGAAATATGAGCCACACCAAGCCGTTGTTTATTCTGGATGAAATGGCAACTTTTGAGACTTTTTAGGTTACTCCTCGCCTCTAATGCGTAAATTTTAATAGATTAATACGGTAGATACCCATTGAGCCAAAAATGGGCCAAATCGCTGAACACATTTTTTACAGAACGTGAATTTTCGTAATATAGTTGAACGACTTGTAAACGTTGTTCAGACGAAAATGTTTTCATAATAAAATGATTAACAATATTGAACAAAAAAAGTATGACAGCTTGACACTACTCACGCATGACCTTTCAAAAGAAGGAAGTACCTCTAGTTTATGGTGAAAGTTAGGTGAACTTGGCGAGAGTCACTTTCAAGTGCAAACATTAGCACACTTTTTAAGATCGGTTTTTTAAAATTTTGCGGTCATTTTCTTAGAGAATATACCTATCGGTTAAGACAGTAGAAATAATCGGTTTTTTTAAACGACTTCAGATACTTTCCCCTTAAATCTTTTCCGAAATTATCTATCATATGATCTGTGACTTTTTACCAGAATACGCATTGTGTCCGACATTTAAAAGTAGCAGTCGGGAGGATGGAGTCATGTGCAGAAGTTCACGCAAGTGAGGAAAGTTCTCTGATCGCCATTCACGTGGGAGTGGCTAGAAACGATTCTTTTACATATGACTCAAGCAGCTCACTACTTCCGGTCTTTGACCAAGTATCCTCTGGGTAGCCTAAGAACATCCGTTTGAAGGCGAGCTAAAGTGAGAAGGCGAAATATCCCCTACATAGGGTTGTGCGCTGGGTTTAGGACCCGCCACGTAAAAAAACACCCCCAATGAACAGTAACAACCAGCCTCGGATGAGAGACCCCCCTTTTGATGACGACCACGGCAAACGAAATAAGGACTACTATTTAAGGGCACGCACCTGGAATGTCCGGTCCCTTAATTGGGAAGGTGCCGCTGCCCAGCTGGTTGATGTCCTCGTGAAAATAAAGGCTGACATCACCGCCGTCCAAGAAATGCGATGGACGGGACAAGGACAAAGACGAGTAGGTCCTTGTGGCATTTACTACAGTGGCCATATAAAGGAAGCGCAAGTTTGGTGTGGGATTCGTGGTGGGAGAGAGACTTCGTCGCCGAGTACTATCATTCACTCCGGTGAATGAACGTCTAGCCACAATCCGCATCAAAGCGAGGTTCTTCAACATATCGCTGATTTGCGCCCACGCCCCGACGGATGAGAAGGACGATGTGACCCCGCCATGATGTCAAAATCGTGCTTGGCGACTTTAACGCCAGGGTGGGCAAAGAAGGTACCTTTGGCACCACGGTCGGTAAAATCAGCCTCCACGACAAAACATCCCAAATGGATCGAGGCTGATCGACTTCGCCGGGGCTCGAAATATGGTTATCTGTAGTACTAGATTCCAGCACAAAAAAATTCATCAAGCTACCTGGCTGTCTCCGGATCGAAAAACTGCCAAGCAGATCGATCATGTTGTGATAGACGGAAGACACGTCTCCAGTGTTTTAGATGTGCGTGCGCTCCGAGGTCCTAACATCGACTCGGACCACTATCTTGTTGCAGCCAAGATTCGCACCCGCCTCTGTGCAGCAAAAAATGCACGCCAACAAACACAATGAAGGTTCGACGTCGAGAAGCTGCAATCACAACAGACAGCCGAACGATTCTCTACTCGGCTTGCACTCCTGCTCTCTGAGAGCACTCGTCAACAACTCGGTATAAGGGAACTGTGGGACGGCATTTCAAACTCCTTACGTACAGCTGCAACCGAAACCATTGGTTTTCGGAAAGTGCAAAAGAACAGCTGGTACGACGAGGAGTGCCGTGTCCCAGCGGAGAGAAAACAGGCTGCCTACCTCGCAATGTTACGATCGACCACAACACGTGCGGGATGGGATAGATACCGAGAGTTGAAGAGGGAAGCGAGACGCATTTGTAGACAGAAAAAGAAGGAGGCCGAAATGCGTGAGTACGAAGAGCTTGATAAGCTGGCCGACAGGGGTAATGCTCGAAAATTCTACGAAAAAGTGCGGCGGCTTACAAAAGGTTTCAAGCCCGGAGCATACTCTTGTAGAACCCCCAAAGGTGATCTAGCCACCGATGCCCAGAGCATACTTAAATTATGGAGGGAACACTTCTTCAACCTGCTGAATGGCAGTGAATGCATAACACCAGGAGAAGGCGAACCCGATTCCTCAATCGATGACGATGGAGCAGACGTTCCATTACCCGACCATGAAGAAGTTCGAATAGCAATTGCCCACCTGAAAAACAACAAAGCGGCAGGGGCCGACGGATTGCCGGCCGAGCTATTCAAACACGGCGGCGAAGAACTGATAAGGAGCATGCATCAGCTTCTTTGTAAAATATGGTCGGACGAAAGCATGCCCAACGATTGGAATTTAAGTGTGCTATGCCCAATAAATAAAAAAGGAGACCCCACAATCTGCGCCAACTACCGTGGGATTAGCCTCCTCAACATCGCATATAAGGTTCTATCGAGCGTATTGTGTGAAAGATTAAAGCCCACCGTCAACAAGCTGATTGGACCTTATCAGTGTGGCTTTAGACCTGGAAAATCAACATCCGACCAGATATTCACCATGCGCCAAATCTTGGAAAAGACCCGTGAAAGAAGAATCGACACACACCACCTCTTCGTCGATTTCAAAGCTGCTTTCGACAGCACGAAAGGAGCTGCCTTTATGCCGCGATGTCTGAATTTGGTATCCCCGCAAAACTAATACGGCTGTGTAAACTGACGTTGAGTAACACGAAAAGCTCCGTCAGAATCGGGAAGGACCTCTCCAAGCCGTTCGATACCAAACGAGGTTTCAGACAAGGTGATTCCCTATCGTGCGATTTCTTCAACCTCCTTCTGGAGAAAATAGTTCGAGCAGCAGAACTAAATGGAGAAGATACCATCTTCTATAAGAGTGTACAGCTGCTGGCGTATGCCGATGATATTGATATCATCGGCCTCAACACCCGCGCCGTTAGTTCTGCTTTCTCCAGACTGGACAGGGAAGCAAAAGAAATGGGTCTGGCAGTGAACGAGGGCAAGACGAAATATCTCCTGTCATCAAACAAACAGTCGTCGCACTCGCGACTTGGCACTCACGTCACTGTTGACAGTCATAACTTTGAAGTTGTAGATAATTTCGTCTATCTTGGAACCAGCATTAACACCACTAATAATGTCAGCCTAGAAATCCAACGCAGGATAACTCTTGCCAACAGGTGCTACTTCGGACTGAGTAGGCAATTGAGAAGCAAAGTCCTCTCTCGACAAACAAAAACCAAACTCTATAAGTCACTCATAATTCCCGTCCTGCTATATGGTGCAGAGGCTTGGACGATGTCAACAACTGATGAGTCGGCGTTGCGAGTTTTCGAGAGAAAAGTTCTGCGAAAGATTTATGGTCCTTTGCGCGTTGGCCACGGCGAATATCGCATTCGATGGAACGATGAGCTGTACGAGATATACGATGACATTGACATAGCTCAGCGAATTAAAAGACAGCGGCTATCCGCCAGCATTGCATTTTCGTGGTTCAAAATCTTTCTCAGACTTATTTTAGGTGATAAAAAAACACGTTAGATGAACAAAACAGTTATACTCTGTAGCAACATGTTGCAAAAGTATATAAACTAGTTAATAGCTAATTATTATCAAAACAAATATTCTTATATCCAATAGTTTTTTTTTTTTATATTTCGAATATTTTACGCCGCATTCCCGCTTTTTTTGCTTAATATATTTTAGATGCTTTCGTCATTCACCAGTTTGTTGAACACCTATTTAAATACAAGTTTAGATTAGATAGGCTGCAGTGCTGCTTGATATTTGAATTGCTCACGATTTACGTTTCGTTTCACCGGCTCATTCCAGGGCTGCACTTTAGTGCTACCCAGAGTTATAAACAGTAAATTGCCAATAAAATAGGAAAATATCATAGTGTAAAATATCATGCGCCACTGATTTTGGTTTGTCTACAATTGCTAAGAGTTAATATTATATTTGCATCTATTATGTTTAAAGTACTTACCGTGTCTGTCACAATGACGCCAACAACTAACGGGCCAATTATACTCATCAAAGTAGCTCCAAAACTTATAATACCCTGCAATGTTCCGACAAAATTTGGTGATAACTCAATGAAATTCATATAAAAACCCATTAATACAGCTGAATTGAAGCCCACAGACAACGTTAGTAAGATAACGGCCAAATCAGAACTATCGGCATCAACAAACCCCATCGGAATTGTGGCCGCCATCGGTATCCACATGCCAACCGTGTTGAAGATCTTACGGCTAGCGTTCGTGCTCAACACTTTCTTTGACAGCAATAGCTGACCGAGGGCACAGAAACACAGACCGAATACTAGATTAGCGGTATATGGCAGGGCGGAGAACAAGGCATTACTTTGGATATCTTTGTCGAACACATTCTTTATGTACGAGGGTATTTGTGTCAGCAATATCCAATAGCCCCAATTGTAGGCACAATGCGTAATGAGTAGCACCCAAAATGGCACGGATGTGAATATGCTCAACCAAGGTGTGGGCAAGTTCGCTGAGATGGTACTATTCTCACTCTTTGAAATCGCTCCTAATGCTGATTCAATGTAATTTCGCTCCTTTGATGATATTAATTTGGATTGACGCGGAGAATCAGCGCCCCACATTAGCCACACAAGCGACCAGATAATACCACAACCGCCGGAAACATAGAAAATGCTCGGCCATCCTAACTTTGAAGTGGCTAATATGCCACTAATGCTCATTATTATGACTGTGCCAAATTGCATGCCGGAAAAGCATAGTGCTACAAGTATACTGCGTTCGGCTGGTGGGGCCCATCGGGCTAAAATAATTTGCACCGAAGGATATACGGCAGCTTGACAGAAGCCTTGCAGAAATCGCAATGCGCAAATGAATTGCCAATCGCCCAATTGTGTAAATATGGTGAGAAAGCCACCAATACCAACACTGAAGAGCAACATTACTTTGCCGCCGAATCGCTGCGTCAACTGACCGCCTGGTATCTGCATGAGGAAGTAACCCCAAAAGTAGCTACTTATTACCAGTGACTTGGTTTGCTCCGACCAGTCGTACTCCTGTAAGTGTGCATTAGACAATAAATTTTATATTAAAAAATTGAATTCAAATTAAAATTCTGGGCGCACCGGAAAATCTGGGTTTGTTGAATTCCGATCCATCATTGCCACAATGGCCACTGAGAGATTGGTTCGTTGCATATACACTACAGCGAAACCAAGGAATAAAAGGAAGCTTTGCAAGTGTCGCACGCCCACTCGAGGACCTATTCCTAATTATAAAGTCGAAAATTAATGCGATGCCCTTCAGCATACGCTCTACGAGTATACTTGCCTTTAATTTTTTCTGCAATCTCTGTAGCATTCTCAGCGGTAATATCCTTCGATACCATTATCAGAACTTTACTAATGTTTACTGCTCGGAGATACAACTAGAACTAAGTGCATTAGCATTTTAGCTCTACTTGATGGAATAAGCTTTACTATGCTACTATTTACGGCTTTAAGATACAATTAAAAATCCATGAAACTGCGTTTCGTTATTTGTTTGATTTTTTTATCGTCAAATAATTTAATAAAGCACTATAGTTGGTGTAACAGACGTGCATATTAAATATTTACATTTAATAAACTCTTAATTAATTTACCGCTCAAAAGCATGTGCTGACTGTTTTATCATTAGTATCATTATTATTAGATAGCGCTGATCTCAAGCTCAGGAGGACTGGATGTCATCTAAACGTGGGCGGTGCCATTCCCATTGTTAAGTTTTTACATCTTTTTAGTTATGACACTTTATAAATTTTCGTTTAATTAATTTTTCACGCCCATCTACTTCCTTTGAGGAAGCATTGCAAGCCAGATTGCGGAACTTTAACCCGCTAAACTCCTCCCAAATCATATCTGTTGGGTGTCAAAGAATATATGTGCAACGCATTATAAAAACCTACATAGTTCGCAAATAATCTGGATGACATTTCTCAGATACAAATCACACAAATAAAAAAAAGTACGCTTCCCATGGAACCAACTTTAATTATGAATAGTTCACCACATTAATAATTCGAATTGAAGCCGTTTTCTATTCACGTCGCTCTCTGAAGTTCCTTCAGTGATCGCAGCCCTTAACTCAGAACAAGTTCACACATTCTGGTCAAGCGTGGAAGGTAGAGTATATAAAGGATTGAAGAGTCCAGAAAAGGATGACTGCTTGAACTATGCCTCCCCCTCAATGCACTGCACTGAACGCCAATACACCACACTAACGCAATCCACTCACGAAAACACCACATACTAATACACAAAACCCTACTCCACCCATGAAGACATCACACAGCCATACACCCAAGTCGCTACACGCCGCAAGATGACATTACCCAACGATCTTTCCGAACTGACCAAGAACCAAAGACTCATCAGATGTTGTCATCGCCCTTGCCTCTGCACCATATAGCAGAACGGGAATACGGAGTGACTACCTTATCCATACAAAAGTGAGTTCGGACAACAATGAGCAAACAAGTGCTAGGGGCGTAAACCAGAGCCAAAGAGAGACAAACGAGCACCAGCACTTTACAGCCTAGCTGCCCAACACTACAACTAGATTAAAAAGGAGGTACCAACGAGATAAGCGTAATTGGTAAGGACATTTCGCTCGTTCTCCCAAATAGTGGCGATATTTTCAATGTAAAATCTATCGCGGAACTATACCTCTCTCTCTATTACTTCAGTCTATTTTTAAGTCGGATTAATTAAAAACTTGAAAAATCTCTGAGAAAGTAATAAGCCGGGCTTCGCCCGAGTCGTACATGTGTTGACCAAATTAACACCCTTCATATCATTGGCTAGTTAAAGGACAAATTGCAGTCGACTCTTCAACCCTAGAACTGACGTATGCCGATGACATTCGGTTATTGATTGTAAAACACTCCGACATGCGAGCAAAATATAAGAATCTATGCGCTGTGTCGGGTAGAATTGGTTTACAAATTAACAACGACAAAACATTGACAATGAAAACAACTAAAGAGGGGCTAGGTTCGGGAGTTACCGAACGTTAGATATTATTGTAACTTGTCAGGATCAAAGTCGAGGAAATACTTTCAGCTGAATATGGTTTGTTAGTTAGATGGGGTCTCGGACTTATTTTCACTTGATTTTATCTATTTTGCGCATAAAGATGCACCGTTATTAGAAGAACAAGCTCCCTCAATTTGGTTAAAATAAATCACACATTTGCCAATGTGTAGTATGCGGCAGAAAGTCAACTATAAGGTCGAAAATTTAAAATTTAAAGAAATTATTTATCCGGTTCAACTTATTTTTGACATACAGACATACTTTTATCCGTATTTCTTTAATATATCTCACAGATTGACCGATATTTTCGATAAGATGTTCGCAATTGGAACTTTTATCCACACACTTATATGGTATATAAATGATCAGGATGATGAGATGAGTTGAAATGGGAGTGACTGTTTGTCTGTCCAAGCGATAACTTGAGTAAAAATTTAAATATCTTAACGAAACTTGGATGACGTGCAAAAACTGGAAAACGAGGAATAGATGAGCGTAATTGGAAGGAAAAGCCATATCTCAGGACCTACTGGACCAATATTGGCAAATTTGTCACATAATATTACCTTGATATTCCCATATTCTAGCGCGAAAACTAACGAAGGCGGACTACAACCACGCCTATTTCGCATATATTGCAATTTTAAATTTGATCTGTTTCTTTCACTTTCTAGTGTACAAATTAAGATAAATTTTGCTGATTTAATGAAGCAACAGAGTACCTTGAGCGACCTTAATATATTTAGTGAGCTCAAACTATAATATAATATTTTGCACAAGCCATTAAGTGCACCATGGAGTTATGTGTAGAAGTTTACGCAAGTGAGGAAAGTTCTCTGGTCGCCATTTGCTTGGGAGGAACCAGAAATGATTCTTTTAAATATGACTCAAGCAGCTCACGACTTCCGGTCTTTGACCAAGTAGCCTCTGGGTAGCCTAAGAACATCCGTTTGAAGGCGAGCTAAAGTGAGCTGGTGAAACATCCCCTACACAGGGTTGCGCGCTGGGTTTGGGACCCGCCACGTAAAAAACACTACCAATGAAAAAGCATAAACAGCCTCGGAAGATAGATTTGCACCCACGCCGCGATGGAAGAGAAAGACGATGTAATCAGAGATGCCTATGAGCGCTTGGAGCGCACCTACGAGAGCTGCCCCCGCTACGATGTCAAAATCGTGCTTGGCGACTTTAATTCCAGGATGGGCAAGGAAGGTATATTTGGCGCAACAGTCAGCAAATTCAACCTCCATGACGAACATCCCTAAAAGGGTTGAGGATGATCGACTTCGCTGGGACCTGAAGTATAGTTATCTAAAGTCCTAGATTCCAGTATAAGAAAATCAAACTACCTAGCTGTCTCCAGATCGAAAAAGCCACCACGCAAGGAAGGTTCGATGTCGAGAAGCTACAATCACCACAGATAGCCGAATGATTTTCTCCTCGACTTGCACTCCTGCTCTCTGAGAGCACTCGTCAACAATTCGGTATAAGGGAACAGTGAGGCGGAATTTCAAGCTCCTTACGTACAGCTGCAACCAAAACCATTGGTTTTCGGAAAATGCACAAGAACAGCTGGTACGAGGAGGAGTGCAGTGTCGCAGCGGAGAGAAAACTGACTACCTACCTCGCAACTTTACGTTCGACCACAACACGTGCGGGATAGGATAGATACCGAGAGTTCAAGAGGGAAGCGAGACGTATTGGTAGACAGAAAAAGAGAGAGGCCGAAATGCGTGAGTATGATGAGCTTGACAAGCTAGCCGACAAGGGTAATATTCGAAAATTCTACGAAAAAATGCGGCGACTAACAGAAGGTTTCAAGACCGGATCATATTCTTCTAGAACCCAAGGAGGGGATCTAGTAACCGATGCCCAGTGCATACTATGATTATGAAGGGAACACTTCTCCAGCCTGCTGAATGGCAGTGAAACCATATCGCCAGGATAAGGCGAACCCGATTCACCAATCGAAGTCGATGGAGCAGACGTTCCATTGTCCGACCATGAAGAAGTTCGAATAGCAATTACCCGGCTGACGAACAATAAATTGCCGGCCGAGTTATTCAAACACGGCATCAGCTTCTTTGTAAAATATGGTCGGACGGAAGCATGCCCAACGATTGGAATTTAAGTGTGCTCTGCCAAATCCACAAAAAGGGAGACCCTACGATCTGCGCCAACTACCGTGGGATAATCCTTTTAACCATCGCGTATAAGGTTCTATAGAGCGTATTGTTTGAAAGACTAAATCTTACCGTCAACAAACTGATTGGACCCTATCAGTGTGGCTTTAACTGACCAGGATTCACCAAGCGTTAAATTTTGGAAAAGACCCGTGAAAAGAGAATCGACGCGCACCACCTCTTCATCGATTTCAATGCTGCTTTTGACAGCACGAAAAGGAGCTGCCGCCGTGATGTCTGAATTTGGTATCCTCGCAAAATTAATAAGGCTCTTTAAGGTGACGTTGAGCAACATCAAAAGCTCCGTCAGGATGGGGAAGGACCCCTCAGAGCCGTTCGGTACCAAACGAGATTTCAGACAAGGTGGCTCCCCTTCGTATGACTTCTTTAACCTACTTCTGGAGAAAATAATTCGAGCAGGAGAACTAAACAAAGAGAGTACCATCCTCTAAAAGAGTGTACAATTGCTGGCGTATGCTGCTGATATTGATATCATAGTTAGTTAGTTCTGCTTTCTCCAGAATGGATAAGGATGAGTCGACTTTGCGAGTTTTCGAGAGAAAAGTTCTGCGAAAGATTTATGGTCCTTTGCGCGTTGACCACGGCGAATATCGCATTCGATGGAACGATGAGCTGTACGAGATATACGACGACATCGACATAGTTCAGCGAATTAAAAGACAGCGGCTACGCTGGCTAGGTCATGTTGTCCGAATGGACGAAAACACTCCAGCTCTGAAAGTATTCGACGCAATATCCGCGGGGGGAAACAGAGTAAGAGGAAGACCTCCACTTCATTGGAAGGACAAGGTCGAGAAGGACTAAAATCGGCCTACTTTAGAACAAAAGCATCATTTTAGCCATTAGGATATAATTTGTATATTCATGAACCAATTAATCAGTAATAACTATAAAAGATCTGATTTGATTTGTACTATTTTTACTCACAATTTTTAAAGATAACCTGAGGCATGATGAGAGAAAGGTAAGAGTGAGTAAGGTGAGAGTGCCTCTATATTAGGGGTTGTGCTTTGAACCGACTTAGACTAGTGGTTACAATACACTTATCCTTGCTAAAATATCGCAGATTTTGACCTAAGTAAATAATTTAAAGTCGACAGGAAAGTCTAAAATAACTGTATTTGGTATACGTGCGTGAGGCGTTGTATTGCCATTAAGCTAACTTATGTATTACTAATTTATTAACTTATGTATTATTAACTCATGTATATGCTCCAGAAATTTCATGAACATATTTTAAAAATTGACCAATATTTTTGGTTAATGACACTAAGGTCTACATAACCGTTATTTCGGACCTTGAAAACTTGTTGTCTGATTTCGACAGTTTCTGCAAAGTTTATTCCAATGTCATTATTGATGCTTGACCTTCAAACTATATCATACTATAAGCTAAGACCATTAGAGTTATATTAAGCACCTAATTCCGCTGCTATGTACCTGCTTGTTGCTCAAAGTAGCCGCTATCTGGGAAGTAAGCGTGGTTACCATGCAAATTCATCCATTTCCACAGTTTATGAGGAGGTGCTGGCAGAACTTCTTCTCAGCAATGTTGGGTGATAAAGCTTCGGTAGTTTATTTGATATAACATTATACTTAAAATGAGGCGGGGACACGAAAAGATACACGTATAGAAATGCTCATCAATATATCTCGATGTTTGCTCAAGTTATCGCTTGTACACTAAGGCAGATGGCCCCATGCACAGATAGTCACACGACTCGACTTCGACTCGACTCGCTCACCGCGATTATTTAGTTATATACATATAAGGAACTCAATGTCTTTCTCGCTTAATTCTGAGTGTTAAAAACAAAATTTAGTGGCAAAAACTTATTACAACTGAAAGAACAACCAAAAATCGTATATACTTAATTCTTACACTTTTTCTATCATATTCCGAATTAGCATTATGCTTCATCTCAGCATGTTTACTAAATGCAATGTAGATGACTTCACCATTCTCATTGTTGTCTACCAGTTAGGTAATACAAGTTTTGGTAATTTATGCTCCCGGGTACCTGCTACCACTTGATTTGATACGCTCATGATCTGTATCTCGTTTCGCCGGCTCATTCCACGGCTGCAATTTGGTGCTACCCAGAGTTATAAACAGTAAATTGCCAATAAAATACCACAATGCCATAATGTAAAATATTAAACGCCACTGATTTGGGTTTGTCTGCAATTGGTATGAGTTGATATTATATTTGCGTCTATTATTTTTGAGCTACTCACCGTATCTGTCACAATGACGCCAACAACTAATGGTGTAATAATGCTCATCAAAGTAGCCCCTAAATTTGTAATGCTCATCAATGTTCCGGGGAAATTCAGCGATAAGTCAATATGATTCACAAATCCACCCAAAAATGTTGCTGAGTTGGCGCCCACAGCCACAGTAAGTAGAATAACGGCCAAATCAGCGCTATTGGCATCAACAAACCCCAGCGCAATTGTGGCCGCCATCGGTATCCATATACCGATCGTGTTGAAAATCTTGCGACTAGCATTTGTGCGCAACAACTTCGCTGACAGCAGTACCTGGGCAAGGGCACAGAAACACAAACCGAGTACTAGATTAGCGGCATATGGCAGGGCGGAGAGCAAGGCATTACTTTTGATATCTTTGTCGAACACATTCTTTATGTACGAGGGTATTTGTGTTATCAATGTCCAATAGCCCCAACTGTAGGCACATTGGGATGTGAATAGTGCCCAAAATGGCACGGATGTGATTATGCTCAACCAAGGTGTGGGCAACTTTGCTGAGATGGCACTATTCTCACTCTTTGAAATCGCTCCTAATGTTGATTCAATGTAATTCCGCTCCTCTGATGATATTAATTTGGATTGACGCGGAGAATCAGCGCCCCACAACAGCCACACAAGCGCCCAGATAATGCTACAACCGCCGGAAACATAGAAAATGCTCGGCCATCCAAACATTGAAGTAGCTAATGTACCACTAATACTCAATATGATGATCGTGCCGAATTGTGAGCCAGAATAGCAAATTGTTGCTAGTACACCGCGTTCAGCTGGCGGCGCCCATCGGGCTAAAATAATTTGCACCGAAGGATATACGGCAGCTTGGCAGAAGCCTTGCAGAAATCGTAAAGCGCAAATGAATTGCCAATCGCCCATTTGTGCGCTTAAGGGCGTAAATATGGCGAAAAATCCTGAAACGCCGATACTGAAAAGCAACATTACTTTACCGCCAAATCGCTGCGCCAACTGACCGCTTGGTATCTGCATGATGACGTAACCCCAAAAAAAGCTGCTTAGCAACAGTGACTTGGATTGCTCCGACCAGTTATACTCCTATAGAAAATAAAAGTTGTATTAAAAAAATTAAATAAAATTCTGGGCGCACCGGAAAATCTGGATTTGTTGAATTCCGATCCATCATTGCCACAATGGCCACAGAGAGATTGGTTCGTTGCATAAACCCCACCGAGAAACCGAGGAATAAAAGGAAGCTTTG
Organism: Bactrocera tryoni; assembly: GCF_016617805.1. Taxonomy (NCBI): domain Eukaryota; kingdom Metazoa; phylum Arthropoda; class Insecta; order Diptera; family Tephritidae; genus Bactrocera; species Bactrocera tryoni. The sequence goes on along the minus strand of NC_052501.1, from coordinate 10,820,213 downwards.
CAAGTGTCGCACGCCCACTCTAGGACCTATTCAAAATATAAATCATCACTCACGCTTACTCTTTATAACGTCAAAAATTAGTGCGATGCCTTTTAGCAGACGCTCTATACTTTCCTTCAATTTCTGCCACAGTCTCTGTAGCATTCTCAGTAGTATCCTTCGATACCATTGTTACAACTTTACTAATGTTTACTTCTCAATGATAAAACTATAACTGAATGCATTAGCATTTTGGTTTACTTGATGTTATAAGCTTTACTATACTATTATTTACGGCTTTGAGATGCAATTAAAAATTTGTTAGTTGCATTTCTTTTTATCGTTAAATTCCTTATCGTGTAATAATTTAATAAAGTAAATAGTTGGTATAACAGACGAGAATTTCAAATATTTACATTTAATAAACTTTTAATCTATTTACCATTCAAAAATATGTAAATGCGGTCTTCGTTACCATCATATTCTCACCTTGCCTCCACGTGCCTCTTTACTATCAATCACTTAGCTACATATATCGTAGGCACGTCAGCGGAGGAGCTGTAAGTGAGATAATGGTATCGTCAAGAGACATCGACTCCAGAAGTGCCCCTGCTCCAGCAGCCTGCACAATACCCATTCTGATGGGATCGGCTTTTTCCTGAGTAAAAATACTAGTAAGTCGCTTATCATACGGGAACCAATAAACGAGCGCGAACGCAATAAAACCGAGTTATTATTATTCTAAAACTGGAAGCAACGCAATCATACAAGTTTACGCGCCAACGCAACCAGCTGATGATGACCGCAAACTGAGTTTCTACAACAAGCTGTCAGCCGCTCTGGCAGAAACTTCACAAGGCTACATTTTCCATGCAAAAGTGAGTTCGAACAACAAAAGCTTCGAACACATAATTAGCAGACAAGGGCCCGGTATGGTCAACACAAACGGCGAAATATTAATAGATCTTTGCCGTTCATGTGACTTGGTACACTCTTCATTCATAAGACAACCAAAGCAGTGAAAAAATTCGACATCAATAAATTATTATAAAAAAAACAGCCACATAAGTTGTTGTAGCTCTTCAAGCAATTGGCACATTTCAAATCGAATCCCCGGTCAGTATATAGCTTGGTTGGATGTGTTTAAAAATGCGAATTCATGTTGCATGCGAAAGCATGCCGACCAAAGGGAAAGAGAAATGAGATCAGCGAAAACCCTGAAGCGTAAACCAGAGCCAAAGACAGACAAAACGAGTTAAATACCAAGCAGCAACACCTGCACTTTACAGCCTTGCAGCCTAACACTACAACTAAATTAAAAAGGAGGTCAAATATGTGCAAACGAGAGAAGCGTAATTGGTAAGGGCATTTTGATCGTTCTCCCAAATAATGGCGATATTTTTCAATGTAAAACTATCCGGAATTATAATTCCCTCTCTATTTTTTACAAGGTTCAGTAAATTTTTAAATCGGATTAATTAAAAACTTGAAAAATCTCTTAGAAAGCAATAAGTCGGATTTCGCCCGAGTCGTACATGTGTTGACCAAATTAACACCCTACATATCATTGACGAGTTAAAGGACAAATTGCAGTCGACTCTTCAACTCTAGAACTGGAGGAACTCCTGAGAAGCTTAGTGCCTCTGTAGCTTGTCGGTGGCTTTGTACTGAGTTCCACTGATGCAAGCGCAGAGAAATCTCACGTATGGCATTGACATTCGCTTATTGCCTGAAAAAACTCCGACATGCGAGCAAAATGTAAGGATCTATGCGCTGTGTCGCGTAGAATTGGTTTAGAAATTAACAACGAAAAAACATTGACAATGAATACAATTAAAGAAGGGCTAAGTTCAAGTATAACTGAACATTTCATATTCTTGTAACTTGCCAGGATAAAAGTCGACACCTTCAGCTGCATATGGTATGTTAGTTAGATGGCGTTTCGGACTTATTTTCACTCGATTTTATCTATTTTGCGCACAAAGATGCACCGTTATTAGAAGAATAAGCTCCCTTTAATACTCATTTAAACCTACACGACAAAGACACTGATCATGTTAAAGACTTTACCTGCCTAGGCAGGTCATCTCTGCGAAAAGATGCTACAGAAGTTTGTAGACAAACTCTGGATTGGAACCCCTTATAAAGTAATACATAAGGTGAAAGCTGTCCTTGCGGACAGCTCTCTTAAGCGGGAAAATTTTTTGGTCCCAAAATTTCGCCTTGTTTCAGGAAGGAATGCTCCCTTAGGCGGGCGCTCTCTTGGACGGACGCAGACACTTTTTTATTACGAAACATCTCAGATACCATTTTTGTATTTTTAGTTGACGGCCATAAATTCATTCTTACGATTTTCTTAAGGTTTAACATTGGAAAAACGAAATCTGTGGCAATTATCAAAAATAGAGAAGACATCAAAGCTATATGGACGTCTGGGTTGAATATTAACCGAAAAAGAATTTTCCTCACACTTAAGGGCTCTCACTTTGTTAAATTGTGTTATGATTAGTTCGTTGTAGCAAGAAGCAAAAACATTCCTCTTTCAGGTTCAATAATAAAATCTAAGGCCAAAGAAATAGTAGAACACATAGGATACACAACATTTCCCGCATCAGATGGATGGCTTTAGAAGTGGCGAACTAGACATAACGTGGCATTTAAATGCATATCGGGTGAAGCTGCTAATGTTACTCCAGAAGATTTAAAGCAATTCAGGGAAAAACTTCCTTCTTTGCTGAGTCAGTACAGACCTGAAGTGTGAAGAACGCCGATGAAAGTGGTCTCTTTTCTTTTCGAGCCATGCCTGACAAAACGTTGGCTCTAAAATCAGAGAAATGTACTTAGTACGCTTAAGAGAGCTTTTACTGTATATGTATTTAGAAATAAATAAACAAATATGTACCATTTTGGTCATTCTTCCATCAGTGTAAAATTTACAGGGGAAGGAGGAGAAAGATTCAGTTGAGGGGGTGAGCAGCCTTCTAGGGAATCTGACACTAAAAAGCGAAGCTCGATTTGTTGGTTAGGTGGGAGCGGAAGGGTTTGTCATGATACACGGCCTTCTGAAACGGTCGATTTTCTTGGCAAGACAGTTGATGCTGGGGTTGGCGTCGGATGCTGCCGATTGGATGAAAGGAAGTTTGGTTTCCTCTAGGATCTGTTTGTTTCTAACATACCTCGGGAAATTAAGGGCTGATCTTAGTAGACGAATGCATGTGGCTTGAAGCCTGGGGGCCTATTCTGTAACTCGATTCGAAAAAAATTTTACTCGAATTTGAATTTTTTATATTCTGTAATCTTGAAAATCCGAAATTTCAAGCCAATTTTTGAATAAAGTATTCGTTAGCTTTTGAGTTGTAGAAAGCAAAAACGAAAATTGTACGTATTTATACTGACACAGGGTGGTACAATTTTCGCATAATTATAAAGTAGATCCGAATTTCGAATAGAATACATTTACGAATCGAGATACAGAATAGGGCCCCTGGACAGTTGTCTGGGTGAGGCAAAGCCTGGGTGGCTTGCATGGCATTCTTTCCTTTTTTATACAAAAATTTCAAAATATAGCGAATTTCTTCATTAATTTCACTCATTTTGGAACAGGTGCAACTTTTTTTCAACTTCCCCGAATTTTTTTTCGGTTAAATGAAGCTTAAAATGTGAGATTTCCAACACTACATGGTATGACACAATGTGATTGGTAGCACTGCAGCTATACAACTGCAACGACATCTATTGGCAAAATACGAAAAGATTTTTTCGACTGCCCTATATATTTAGTGAGTTGATCAAAATATGATATAATATTTTGGTTAATGGTTTGCGAATCGATATTTTTTGAATTGGCTTTGTTGCGTCCTTTTTTAGTCCCAGAAGTTCAGTTCAATCCAATCGAGCACAAATTGGGCTTATAGGTTAGGTTAGGTTAGATGGCTGATCAGAGATCGCACATGGACTAGAAGTAGTCCTTTGTGAAGCCATTGAAAATCGAACTACCATGTTCGAACTTAGAGATCGGCAAACCGTTTAGTATCCAATACAAATTTGCAGAGGCGCTTAATTTCTCTGCCCGCCAGATCGGTCGGATGTCTAAAGCTATGTGCCCCCAAGTGCCTAAGTCTTGATCTCCCAATAGCAGGGCAGTCAAGAAGGAAGTGCTGGCTAGTTTCTACCGCATCTTCTTCCAAGCAGCTTCTGCATGCGGCGTCCGGTAAGATTCCCAGTCTTACAGCGTGTATGCCAATAGGGCAGTGGCCCGTCAAGAGCTCCATTATTAATGAGAGGCTAGCCTTGCTGAGGGCAAAGGGATCACTAGATCTCCTTCGATCTATCTTTGGCCAAAAGGCTTTTGCGATCGCGCAGGTACCAATGCTGGCCCATCGCTGACCGAGCAGCCGCGAGGCCCAGCTATCTAGTAGTAGAACACAAGAGGATGCCGGAGCACCTACCCCCGTTCCCATTCTACCGATAGCGATTCTAGGGTGCCTTTCCTTGCTAGCTCATCAGCTTTGCAGTTACCTGCGATTCCGCTGTGGCCCGGCACCCATACAAGTCTTATAATAAAAGCTCTCGCCGCCAGAGACAGTGACGCCAGACACTCTTCGACTTCGAATTGGGCTTATATCTACTTTAAAGCTTTGTTTTAACCATTAGGATATAGTTTTTACACTATATTTATGAATCAATTGATCCATAATGTTTTTACTTAACGAACATTTTATTTTCTCACAATTTTTAAAGATCATAACCTGTGGCATATTTTCAGGCGCTGTCAAAACTGTTACTAATTAAAATTTTTGCGAATGACTTTGATATTCCTTATGCAACGAATTTATGATCGGATTACAGCCGCATTTAGCATCTTATTACAAGTATCTGAAATTATGGGCCATGGACTCGGATTTCAACTCGTGTGCTCATCCCGATTACAAACAAACGTTACATGCAAAAAACAATTACACTCTGACAGCAAAATACAAAAATGTTTATTCTAATATCTAATACTTTCAGTAGGACATTCCGGATCAGCATTATTCTCTATTACCTCGAGAAATACATCACCTTTAAAACGCATATATATATATTTTTTTTTTTTGGTTCAGATGATATGGTAACAAGTTATAATGTTCCACTTTTTTCAAGGTGCTTCAAGATTCACCGTCACAGGCTTTTTTATTCATATTTTTATTTGAAAATTTTTTCTAATCTACTTCAAAAGCTGTACAATTACAATACAATAATATGTCATTAAATTTAATAAAATTATATTACTCATGTCGCCGCAAAAAAAAACACAAGTAAATATTTTTTTGCCTTTAAAACTTCAGCCCCCCTTAAACCCTCTTATCCCGTCTCGGAGGTGAAATTTAATGTCTCTGGCGTACACAGTTATTGATATTGTTACATGGGAAGTGAGCGTTGTTATCTTCCAATTTCACACTTTCGGTAGTAGTATTTATAAAATTTGCGCTCAGAAAATTAAGTTTTTTAGCATAAGTAGTACTAGCGTGATCCGCCACTTTTTCAGAATTTTAGTCCACAAGTGCTACTTTCTACCGAAAAACAAAACAATTATATTCTGTAGCAACATGTTGCAAAAGTACATATAATAACTAGTTAGAAAATAACTATTATCTGAACAATTATTCTTATATCTAATAGATTTTTTGACATTTCGGATATTTTACGCCGCATTTCCCCCTTATTATATTGCAGATGCTCTCGTCATTCACCAGTTTGTTGAACACCTATTTAAATTCAAGTTTAAATTAGATAGGCTGCAGATTAGTGCTGCTTGATATTTGAATTGCTCACGATTTGCATCCCGTTTCACCGGCTCGTTCCATGGCTGCACTTTAGTGCTACCCAGAGTTATAAACAGTAAATTGCCAATAAAATAGGAAAATACCATAGTGTAAAATATTATGCGCCACTGATTTGGATTTGTCTACAATTGCTATGAGTTAATATTATATTTGCATCTATTATGTTTAAAGTACTAACCGTGTCTGTCACAATGACGCCAACAACTAACGGGCCAATTATACTCATCAAAGTAGCTCCAAAATTTGTAATGCCCATCAATGTTGCGGCGAAATTTGGTGATAACTCAATGTAATTCACAAAAAAACCCATTAATACAGCTGAATTGATGCCCACAGACAACGTTAGTAAGATAACGGCCAAATCAGAACTATCGGCATCAACAAACCCCAGCGGAATTGTGGCCGCCATCGGTATCCACATGCCAACCGTGTTGAAGATCTTACGGCTAGCGTTCGTGCTCAACACTTTCTTTGACAGCAATAGCTGACCGAGGGCACAGAAACACAGACCGAATACTAGATTAGCGGTATATGACAAGGCGGAGAACAAGGCATTACTCTGGATATCTTTTTCGAACACATTCTTTATGTACGAGGGTATTTGTGTCAGCAATATCCAATAGCCTCAATTGTAGGCACAATGCGTAATGAGTAGCACCCAAAATGGCACGGATGTGAATATGCTCAACCATGGTGTGGGCAACTTCGCTGAGGTGATATTATTCTCACTCTTAGAAATCACTTCTAATGCTGATTCGATGTAACTCCGCTCCTTTGGTGTAATTAATTTGGATTGACGCGGAGACTCAGCGCCCCACAACAGCCACACAAGCGACCAGATAATACCACAACCGCCGGAAACATAGAAAATGCTCGGCCATCCATACTGTGAAGTGGCTAATATGCCACTAATGCTCATTATTATGACTGTGCCAAATTGCATGCCGGAAAAGCAAAGTGCTACAAGTATACCGCGTTCGGCTGGTGGGGCCCATCGGGCTAAAATAATTTGCCCCGAAGGATGTACGGCAGCTTGACAGAAGCCCTGCAGAAATCTCAATGCGCATACGAATTGCCAATCGCCTAATTGTGCGCCGATGGGCGTAAATATGGTAAGAAAGCCACCAATACCAACACTGAAGAGCAACATTACTTTGCCGCCAAATCGCAGCGTCAACTGACCGCCTGGTATCTGCATGAGGAAGTAACCCCAAAAGTAGCTACTTATTACCAGTGACTTGGTTTGCTCCGACCAGTCGTATTCCTGTAAGTGTGCATTAGACAATAAATTTTGTATTAAAAAATAAAAATAAAATTAAAATTCTGGGCGCACCGGAAAATCTGGGTTTGTTGAATTCCGATCCATCATTGCCACAATGGCCACAGAGATATTGGTTCGTTGCATATACACTACAGCGAAACCAAGGAATAAAAGGAAGCTTTGCAAGTGTCGCACGCCCACTCGAGGACCTATTCCTAATTATAAAGTCGAAAATTAGTGCGATGCCCTTCAGCATACGCTCTACGAGTATACTTGCCTTTAATTTTTTCTGCAATCTCTGTAGCATTCTCAGCGGTAATATCCTTCGATACCATCATCTCAACTTTATTAAAGTTTACTGCTCGGAGATACAACTAGAACTGAGCGCATTAGCAATTCAGCTTTACTCGATATCAGAAGCTTTACTATACTATTATTTACGGCCTTAAGATACAATTAGAAATGCATGAGGCACCAATAAAGCACTATAAGTGGTGTAACAAACTTGCATATTAAATATTAACTTTTAATAAACTCTTAATTAATTTACCGCTCAAAACCTGATTGTTTAATCATTAGTATCATCATTGTCAGATAGCGCTGATCTCAAGCTTTAAATTGGTGCCCTATTTGCATTCTTGGCATCTCAGGAGAACAGCAAAAGAAATTTAATGAAAAATCTTAGCTAGTATCCCACAATATGGATCTTCATTCATATATGATATTAGGCGTACATATATTGAAGTTTAATGACCTTGGAAACTTTATCAAGAAAAGTATTTTTCTGAAAATATATACAGTCAGTTAATATAATTGCTATTCACCCTGCAATTATATTAACTGACTGTATATATTTTCAGAAAAATACTTTTCTTGATAAAGTTTCCAAGGTCATTAAACTTTTCATGCTTTTAACTGTGTGTTTTTGTGGTAATCTGACAAAGGATACTTTTCTCGCGGCATTTGCTCGCTTCGTCCGTTGACATAGCTTCTCATCAAAATTAATGAGCGATAACAGCAAATTCTTCATTGTGGCCCAAAGAGCCACTGAAGACCAGTTTGTAAATTTTGTTAAACAAGTCTCTCCTGAGATTATACAAAAGTGCGCTCCCCAAAGAACCAACTTTAATTTTGTACAGTTCACTACAATATTAATTCGAATTGAAGCGGTTTTCAACTCATGGCTACCCACAACACTCTCTCAATTTCCTTCAGAGATCGCAGCCCTTACCCTAGAGCATTTTCTTAAGGAAGCTCCCATTCTGGCCAGGCATCTAGCCGCTATCTTTATTAAAACGATGGGAAAGAAAAAATCAATTTTCGATCACAATTTTAGAGTATATAAGAGATGGAAGAGTTCTGAAAAGGATGACTGCTTGAGCTAAGCCTCCCCCTCAATGCACTGCACTGTACGCCAATACATCACACTAACACAATCCACTCATGAAGACACCACATACAAATACACACAACCCTACACCACCCATGAAGACACCACACAGCCATACACCCAAGTCGCTACACGCCACAAGATGACATTACCCAACGATCTTTCCGGACTGACCGGGAACCATAGACTCATCAGATGTTGTCATCGCCCTTACCTCTGCACCATAGAACGGGAATACGGAGTGACTACCTTATCCATACAAAAGTGAGTTCGGACAACAATGAGCAAACAAGTGCTAGGGGCGTAAACCAGAGCCAAAGAGAGACAAACGAGCACCAGCAGCACCAGCACTTTACAGCCTAGCTGCCCAACACTACAACTAGATTAAAAAGGAGGTACCAACGAGATAAGCGTAATTGGTAAGGACATTTTGATCGTTCTCCCAAATAGTGGCGATATTTTTCAATGTAAAACTATCCCGGAATTATAATTCCCTCTCTATTTTTTACAAGGTTCAGTAAATTTTTAAATCGGAATAATTAAAAATTTGAAAAATCTCTTAGAAAGCAATAAGTCGGATTTCGCCCGAGTCGTACATGTGTTGACCAAATTAACACCCTACATATCCTTGACGAGTTAAAGGACAAATTGCAGTCGACTCTTCAACTCTAGAAATGGAGGAAATCCTGAGAAGCTTAATGCCTATGTAGCTTGTCGGTGGCTTTGTACAGAGTTCCACAGATGCAAGCGCAGAGAAATCTCACATATGCCGTTGACATTCGCTTATTGCCTGTAAAACACTCCGACATGCGAGCAAAATGTAAGGATCTACACGCTGTGTCGCGTAGGATTGGTTCAAAAATTAACAACGACCAGACAATGTTAGTGAAAACAAGTAAGGAAGAGCTAAGTTCAAGTATAACTGAACATTTCATATTCTTGTAACTTGTTTGTTAGTTAGATTGGGTCTCGGATTTATTTTTACTCATTTTTATCTATTTTGTGCACTAAGATGCAACGTTGATAGAAAAACAAGCTCCATCAATTTTCTTAAAATATCCCAACTATTGGTCTATATATGCGGCATAAAGTCTACTGGAATTTCGAAATGAATACATAAGGTATATGTGTGTTATGGTTATCTGTGTCATAATAAAAATGTGCTACCTTAATTTCATTAAAATGACTTTAGCGAAGTACTGGTATGGTATAAAGTCAATTTGTAATTCGAGCACTTTGTATTAAGTACATGGCGGTTAGAGCCTCGTTGTTGCCAATTTCCAGCACTACCGCTTAAAGTTATCAAAAAAAAAATATATTCCTAGAATTTCACTAATAATTCTTATAGGTTGCCCGATATTTTTGGCGCAACGGCAGACATATGTATGTAGACATTGAAGTCCTCATAGCCGGCATTGGATTGTCTGTTTTAAACCATTTTTGGGTAAGAGATAAGGAAACTCTTTGTAAAACTTAATGCTTCTGGCATATAAATTTCGTGAGTATCGCGCTTTACGCAGTTTCAAAATAACCTTAAGATCGGAAGTAGCCAGAATTATCAACGGATTTTCTCCAGTTTCACCAATAATGAGAAGATGCTAACAGAACTTTCCTCAGCAAGGCTCTGTGATATAGCTTTACTAGCTTATGAGACATAAAAATAAACTTGTAAGAGACGTGACCATGTCCACCTTTAAAAACTACTTCAATGCCTTGTACCATATTACAGTTTTATATCTTGCTTTGTGACTTAGTTACGGTAATTTATAATTTTTTGCTTAACGACATTTTCTGGGTATCTGGGCCTAGGCAATGAAGGTATTCCGGCCACCTTCAACACCATTTCAGAAACACATATAAGCAGCCGCGCGGATTTCAACTGCTGAGCTCAGCCTGATCATTTATATACATATAAACCACTCAATATCTATCTCGAACAGTTTTAGGTATAACGAAGGAAAAATATAAAAATGTTTATTCTTATATCTAATACTTTCTGTAGATCCATTCATCATTCTAAAATATATATTTTTGTTCACCTAACTAGATTCAACTTTTGATAATTTTTGCTCCCGGTTATCTACTACGACTTGAAATTTGATATGCTCATGATCTGTGTCTCGTTTCACCGGCTCGTTCCACGGCTGCAATTTAGTGCTACCCAAAGTTATAAACAGTAAATTGCCAATAAAATAGTAAAATGCCATAACGTAGAATATTAAACGCCACTGATTTGGGTTTGTCTGTAATTAGTTGTTGTGAGTTAGTATTATATTTGCGTCTGCTATTGTTGAGCTACTCACCGTGTCTGTCACAATGACGCCAACAACTAATGGTGCAATAATGCTCATCCCATTAGCGGCGCAGTTTGTAATGCCCATCAGTGTGCCGGCGAAATTCGGCGATAAGTCAATGTGATTCACAAATCCACCCAAAAATGTTGCTGAGTTGGTGCCCACAGCCACAGTGAGTAGAATAACGGCCAAATCAGCGCTGTTGGCATCAACAAACCCCAGCGCAATTGCGGCTGCCGCCGGTACCCACATGCCGATTGTGTTAAAGATCTTACGACTAGCATTCGTGCTCAACACTTTCGCTGACAGCAGTACCTGGGCAAGCGCGCAGAAACACAGACCGAGTACAAGACTAGCGGCATATGGTAGGGCGGAAAGTAAGGCATTACTCTTGATATCCTTGTCGAAAACATTCTTTATGTACGAGGGTATTTGTGTCATCAATGTCCAATAGCCCCAATTGTAGGCACAATTGGCGATGAGTAGCACCCAAAATGGCAAGGATGTGAATATGCTCAACCAAGGTGTGGGCAACTTCACTGAAGTGGCATCATCCTCACTCTTTGAGATCACTTCTATTGCTGATTCAATGTAATATTGCTCCTTTGGTGTAATTAATTTGGATTGACGTGGAGAATCAGCGCCCCACAACAGCCACACAAACGCCCAGATAATGCCACAACCACCCGAAATATAGAAAATGCTCGGCCATCCATACTTCGAAGCGGCTAAAGTGCCACTAATACTCAATATGATGATCGTGCCGAATTGCGAGCCGGAAAAGCAAATTGTTGCAAGTATACCGCGTTCAGCTGGTGGCGCCCATCGGGCTAAAATCGTATGCGTTGAAGGATATAAGGAACCTTGACAGAAACCTTGCAGAAATCGTAAAGCGCAAATGAATTGCCAATCACCCAATTGAGCGCTGTAGGGCGTGAATAAGGCGAGAAATGCTGAAACGCCGACACTGAAGAACAACATTTTTTTACCGCCGAAACGCTGCGCCAGCTGACCGCCTGGTATCTGCGTAAGGAAATAGCCCCAAAAGAAGCTACTTAATAGCAGCGACTTGGTTTGCTCCGACCACCTATACTCCTATTTGTATATCGTAGACAATAACTGTTATAATTAAGAAAACTGATTGAAAAATTATGGACGCACCGGAAAATCTGGATTTGTTGAATTACGATCCATCATCGCCACAATGGCCACTGAGAGATTGACGCGTTGCATAAACGCCACACACAAACCAAAAAATATCAACATACTTTGCAAATGCCGCACGCCCACTTTCGGACCTATTGAAAATATAAAACAATCGGTTAAACATGGTGTCGTCGAAAGTTTCAGCGGCATTCTCACCAGCATTCTCAGCGCTAATATCCTTCGACACCATTATCAGAACTTTACTAATGTTTACTGCTCGGAGCTACAATTAAAACTGAATGCGTTTAGCTGCATTTCCTTATCTGATTGACTTTCTTCTCGTGTGAATTATATAAAATTTTTCAATCTCAGTCAAATATAAACTACGTTAAATATTTACAATTAGCAAATATTGTTGTTAGTATCATAATTGTCATGTAGCGTTAGCCTCAAGCTCTAACTCTTTTAACTCTTTTAACTCTATTTATAACTTTTTGTTGCTAGTGGGAAGAGGAAAAAAGATTTAAGGCCAAGATAAGCAAATAAGGAGCTGCTTGCATATATATAGAGTTTGTCCGGAAAGTAATAGGACTGAGTCGATTTAAAAAAATTATTGAATCAATCGTTACAATTCTTTTACAACTTTCAAAATAGGCTCACTCTGCGTCGATGCAGTGCTGCCAGCGCGATTTCGAAGTATTAAAGGCATCACGGAAGACATTCTTCGAAAAAGCCTTGAGAACCCAGGTGCACGCTGCTTTGCTCCCCTCATTCATCGGTCTTTTCAAGCAAGGAAACAAAAAGAAGTCCTAGGGGCCACATCTGGGCTGTAGGGCGGCTGCAGAAGCGTTGGGATGCCGACCTTGGTTAGGTAGCTATTCACAAGAAAGCTGGTGTGAGCCGGGTAACTGTCATATTGCAACTTCCAATCGGCTGCGATGTCTTGTCGGACCCGCTTCGTTTGAGTCTCTTGAGGACTTCCACGGAAAACTTGGCGTTGACGATTTGTCCAGGAAGAACAAATTCATGGTGGACGATGCCTTTGAAGGCTAAAAAGACAGTGAGCATCGTTTCCTACAGGCTTTTTGAGGAATATATATCTAATAGACGGCAGCATTGTAGCATGGTTTTAGACGCGAAATCTCGAATATCGACGTAGAATTCAGGAACAGCTCTTGGAAAAAACACTGGAACGGTTAATCGATGCTTACCAGCATATTCGAAAATACATTAGTATTATGGCATACTGAACTAAATGTATATCTCTTAAAAGAGTTTTCAAGTAACCTCATGGCGATCCCTGTACAGATTGCAGTTAAACGAAATCTGCTTGAATGCTTACATTTTATCGACGCATACTTACCGGTATTTGCTTGTAACAACAATTATTTCTATTTACCTAGTCTAAACGCCCGTGATAGTGCGAACTTGATAGATCATTTGCCATTTTATGTTAAGTCACAATGAGCTAGGCACTGGAGTTTATTTAACAGAGACAAATTTACATTAATTTATACATACATATATGATTTACACCTAATTTAAATGCTTAATTTTATGGGTCGCTTATAAATTCCACAGGGTTTCCACGTATTTAAGAACGTGGAATAAAGTCGTTTAGAACTAATCAGCTGGATCATTCCATGGTTGTACGTTGCAATCACCAAAAACAAGAAACACCGTATTGCCCAGAATGTAGAGGGACGAGGCCAAAAAGAACACTATACGCCATTGCTCAACGGATTTCTATAAAATAAAGGGATTACGACATTAATATATATTTTTCAATTGAAAGATGAGTGAGTGAGGTTAGGATTTTTAGGAATCATCAGATGAAAACTAAATTAACAACTCTTGTTGTGGAAAAAATATGTTTTGTCTCTTTCGAGCTAATTACGACTTCAGCCAGCAAATTTTGTTGTCATTAGTGCGACAAGTGAGTCTTCCACGTTGAGTAACAGAACCTACCTCATTGGTGACTATCAATGCCACTGTTAGCGGCGCCACAATTCCCGTTATGTTGGCTAAACAATTCGAAATGCCCATTAAGATGCCAGCAAAGTTCGGTGATAAGTCAATATGATTGATTTGATAACCCAAATACGAAGCCGAGCTAACACCAACCGTTATCGTGAGTAAAGCAACTGCAGCGATCACATGATCCGCATTAACATAGCCGAGCGCAATTAGCGTTATTGCCGGTGTACCATGACCGATGGTGTTAAAGAGCTTTCTATTTGTATTCAAAGACATCCATTGGCGTTTCTTGAACCACATGGACAACGCCGTAAATACGAAACTGAGCACCCACATTGAAAAGTATGGCAGTGCAGATGAGAGTGCATTATTCTGTATGTCCATATTCAAGATATTTTTCACATACACTGGCATATAGGTGAGCAAAGTCCAGAGGCCCCAATTATTAGTACAGTGCACAGTCATGAGCGCCCAAAAGGGGCATGACTTGAAGAATTCTGTCCACGGTGGATGCATTGATCGGCGCCTAAACTGCAGCTCCGAAGTGCCCCAATGTGAGGTGATAAGTTCGCGTTCACGCTCCGATAAGTGACGGCACTCTTTCGGTGAACTGCAACCGAAACACTTGAATATGGCGGCCCATAGTAAACCGACACTGCCGGATATGTAGAAAATACCAGGCCAACCTAAACGCGAGGCAGCAATCACGCCACTACTGCCCAACATAACGAACGTACCAAACTGACAGCCCGAATATGTGCACGAACTCATTAGACCGCGCTCTTCCACCGGCGACCACTGCGAAAGTATTGTGTGCGTTGAGGGAAATACGGTGCCCTGAAATACGCCCTGTACTATGCGTGAGGCCAGCACCAGCTGCCAGTTACCGATAGCTGCACATAATGGCGTCAATATGGCCAACAACGAGCAACTGACAAGGCTGATGAGCAGCAATAATTTGCCACCGCATCGGCGTGATAAATAGCCGGAAGGCACTTGTGAGGTGACATAGCCGATGAAGAAGGAACTTAGCAGCAAACCCTTGATATGTTCATTCCAATTGTATTCCTAGAAAATAGGGAGAAAATGATGCGGTTACAATATTTGAGAGAAAGCAACCGTCAGCAAGATTTTATATCACTTCGAAGTCCGGATTTGAAGTCTTATCTGTCATCACAACGATCGCTACCGAGAGATTAACGCGCAGCGCATACACAACACACATTGTGCCGAAGAGCAAGAGCATTTGCAGATGCCGAACACCAAAGTGAGCTGCAAAGATTAATGATTCAGTTTAAGATATGATCTTTTCTTAACAGTGCTCCAACGAAATGAAATTCATACTCATTTGCTTCGCGAAAGCAATCGGAATTTTGCTTATACGGAACTATTTCTTTTAATTTTCGTAGCGAAATTTATTTGTGTTATGTGTGCGCTTTTGTTTTTTGCTGAATAATTTATTTTATTTTTATTTTTTTCGAAAGTTGTCTTTTAAATTGAAAAAAGAAGTAAGGAAATTAAGGCATAGAATTTCAGAAACAGAAGTTTTGGAAAATTAAGTTGAAATAGAATTTTTATTTTTCATTACCTTAAGATCAAATTTTACGGAACAGGTTCGTAGTAGCTGCACTGCAAACCGAGCCCAATCTGGTGCCGAAATGTTTTTTCTAAAAAATTTATTTTGCTTATTTCTTAATTAATTAAGATTATTTATTGGATTAAATATTACTTTAACAAAATCTGTTTGGTTTCTTCATTTCAGTGGATTCAGTTCAGAGATATAATGGTCACCACAAATCGTTTCTATGAGAAGACTTCCGGAGATAAGCTGTAGTTCATTTTCAAATAAATATTTTTACTAATAGTAAGTTTTAAGTACATTTAAAAGATATCATAATATGTGTCAAATATTTGGATCAATACATTTAAGAGCTTTCTGAGGAAAAATTCTGAAAATTTCGCAGTTTTTTGTCCTTTTAACTGTATATAATCCATTAACATCTGTGAACTATGCTTTCCGACTACCAAGATGCCATGAAACGTATTATTACTGGCGATCTATGCTAACGATTCAGAAATAAACTAATAATAAATAATCACTCTGCCGAATGTCGTGGGAAAGGTCAGCCGAAGACGAAAAACCACGTCAAAGCAGATAAAAAATCATGGTTATGATGAAAGTTTTCTTCTATTACCGAGGTGTGGTGCACTCCGAATTACTTCCGACCGGCCAAACTGCTAATAAGGAATATTATTTGAGTGTTTTACGTCATTTGCGTGAAGCTATTGGTAAAAAGATATCGGAATTATGGACCGACAACTCTTGGTTTTTGCACCACGAAAATGCACCGTCGCATACTGCATTAATTCTTCGTAAGTTTTTCGCCAAATTGTCAACCAATAGCGCGCCGTAACCACTGTATTCGGCTGATCAGCTCTGTGTGAATTCTGGTGATTCAAAAAACTCAAACGACCGCTCCGGGAAGCCCATTTTGAGTCAATTGAAGACATTAAACGAGAGTCGCTACGCGCATTGAAGGCTATTCCAGAAATTTACTTTAAAAACTGTTTGGAAGATTAGAAAAAACGTTGGCACAAGTATATTGGGGACAAGGGAGATTATTTTATTATAAAATTATGAACAAAGTCTTACTATTTTTTGCTCATAGTAGTAAGTTGTATTTTAAACCAACTTTCAACTACTCGCGGTTAGGCATACCGACCTAGTTATAAATAGTCTAGGTTATTTTTTCTGCAGCTATGTATATTAAATCAAAGTTTCAAGCCAATCAACCAGCAATGTTCGAGGAGCTCGAAGACGCCAACACCAGCGCGCTATGGCCGAAATTTCAGCCGAAAAGCTACACCGGGTCATCGAAAATTATCATAAACGGGCGGAAATATGCCAACGGGTCCTTGGTGCCATTTGGTTAACACTTTGTTCACATCATAAATGGCATAAAATTATATGCATAACACAAAAAAAAAAAAAAAAAAACAAAAAGCAAAATTGAGTGTTTTATTCCATTTTAACATTACGTCGTTCTTGTTGGTAAACCTTGTATGATAAAAATAGTTTTACAGGGTTTAAAATAGAAGCCGTTATGTGTTAATAAATTAAACAAATGGCGTTTCGGATGAATACATTCTGGCCAAATATATATGTCCCATTATTATGAAAGTTAATTTAAACTATTTCTACAGTTTCAATACAATATATACAAGGTGTGTTCCAAAGTAAACAGGACTTAAAGCAAACAAAAAAACAGAACAAATGGTTTTTTCGGCAAAATCATTTTATTTTATTCAAAATAGTCTCCTTCCGCTTCAATACAGTTTTTTGCACGATCCAAAAGCATGTCGAACGAGTGTTTTGGCTCGTTGGCGGGTATGACCGCCAGAATGCCGGTGCTAGCCTTTTGAATGGCCTCTGCTTCTGCATAACGCTTTCCTTTCATGGGCAAATGCATTTTTCCGAAAAGGAAGAAGTCGCACGGTGCCACATCAGGTGAATATGGGGAGTGGTTAATGGTGAAAATGTGATTTTCGTCAATCAATTTAAGCGAAACAAACCGTGCACACACCTTTCGTAAGCCCAAATGTTTGGTTGTGGTCAAAATGCGATAAATCGATGTGTCGGAGATGTTCAATTCCATTTCCATGAATTTCAATGATGACATCAGCTGATTTTTGACGATTTCACGCTTCACGCAGTTTCGATGGAATTTCCGGTGATCACGGATTTTGATTGGCCCACATGTTGATCGTCATTTATCTCCTCACGACCACTTTGAAAGCGTTGAAACCACTCGTGCACTCTGCTACAGGATAGGCAATCATCGCCATAAACTTGTTTCATCAGTTGAAACGTTTCGGTAAAAGTTTTACCAATTTTAAAACAAAACAAAACTTAATGTTGGCTCTTTGCTCGAAGCTCCTTTTCGCACCAATAACTCAAACATACTGACACTTAAAACGCAATAACGTCACTTCTAATCAATGAAATATAATGAAATTCTTAATCAATAAAGATAGCAGATTCTAACGCACTAGTCGTCAAATAGATGGCGCCACCAGAGGGCGCTGGATTCAGAAAGTCCTATTTGCTTTGGAACAAACCTTGTATGTATAACAATTATATTCTCAGAATTTAATTAAACGATATGATTAGATAAACAATCTATTTGACCTTGCCATAAATTCGGTCACAAAATGTTCAATGCATAAAGCGAGAACAAATTCTCAGCAAAAATGGCGTTATCTTTAACTATAATTTGTACACAGTGTCTACTCATATATAATACTCAGTTTAGTGTCTGCATTCGCTTATTAACAATGGAGGAAGGAGCTAAAAAACGTCGTATTGCGCTGATTATGAGCTTCTAAAGAAGCTAAATATTTCGAGATTGTTAGTGCACTTTTGTTGGATTTCCCAAGCGTCTACAGTTTATGACAGAAAAAGAAGTGTTCTCACACAGCCATAAAAACTGTTTGTGAACTCGTTCGCCAAAATTTTCTTGGAAACACACAAAACTATACAAAGGGTATTGAATATTAGCGATTAGATTAATGTTAAGGCTTATTCGAGATGAACTCCGCATAAAATCCTATCGACGCAAGTGGCCTACAACCGAATCAAGCGACATGTTCCCTGAAACGCGATAAACAGCAATAAAAGTATAATTTTTACAGAGAAAATAATGTTCACTGTTGAGAAATTTTCTAATAAGCAAGACGCAAAAAATGTTATCACAAGAGTTCAACGTAATCACCCTCTGTAATGGCAATCAGCTAGCGGTAGCTCAAAAGCAATATTCATAGCTGAGAAATTGAGTAAAATTAACTTTATGAAAAATTGAATTATGTCTTCAGTTTTCTAACGTCCTTAACTTGTAACAGAACTTATGGCAGGACTAAGATATGCAGATTTCTGTGATAAGAATTTAGGATTTCGGCTATCCTTGCCCTTACATAACACATACTATATAAATGCTAGAATGACAGCAGCAAAACAGCTGACATTGCGCTTAAAAAGCATAATTAAACATTGGTATAATCGCCGTATTGTTTTCAAGCCTCACCAGTTCTTTAAATAAACACCGCAATTAAAATTTGTTATGTTTTTATTATTTTTTTCTATTATTTCATATTTTTTTATTGTACATTATTTTTAATTCTTCTTCTTTTTCTTTATACATAAACTTAAATTACATTGTTTTTTTTTATTTATCACTCAGCTAAATTATGATACATAATTTTGATATTTAAATTCTACTTTTATCAAGTATTTGCTATAAAGTCGATATTTTTTAACAACTTAAATTATACACAGACAAATGCAGACAAGCGATAACAATGTATCATATGTTGATACGAACAGTAAACAAAAAAGGAAAATTAAAATCAAATAAAACAAGGCAAAACTACACTACTGTACAGGGCGTGCTCGTGTCTAATGCTGTGACTCTAGTTGTGTGGAATTGCGTTTCTCCGGTGATGGCTTTGGTTGTGGGTCGTTCCATGATTGCACATCAACGCGACCAAAGAGGATGAACATCAAATTGCCGATGAAATAGAAACCGCTAGCAATGAAGAAGATAATGCGCCATTGTTCTGAATTTTGCTGCAATAAAAATATTTACATATTACTATAATTTCTATACATATAAATAATAATTACATAATAAGAAATAATTATAATCAGTGAAACTATTTACCTCATCGGTGACGATGAAGCCGACAATCAGCGGCGCTATAATACTCATAATATTCGCCGCGCAATTGGTGATGCCCATCAATATGCCGGCATAGTTCGGCGATAAATCTATGTGATTAACCTGGAAACCCAAATAGGTGGAGGCGTTGATGCCAACAGTTATGGTGAGCAGCACAATGGCCAATGTGGCATCATCCGTGCCCACATAACCCAAACCGATGAGCGATATCACTGGTATCCAATGGCCAATCGAATTGAAAAGTTTTCTGCTGAATGACAATGACATGCATTGGTTCTTACTCAAAAGCGTTGAGATGCTCGAGAACACGAAACACATTAAGAACATCACAAAATAGGGCAGAGCCGAGAGTAACGCATTCGATTTGATATCCATGCCTAATACACTCTTCATATATGTGGGTATTTCAGTGAGCAATGTCCAGAAGCCCCAGTTGTGTGTGCTATGTGTCAAAATCAATACCAAGAATGCGGGTGTGGTGAAGATTTTCACCCATGGTATATTTGCTGGTGGACCATGCTCTTTAGCAGCATCAACGCCAATCGATTGTTCAATGAATTTCTTCTCTTCTGGTGAAATGATTTTCGAATGTGCCGGTGAACTGGCACCCCATATGAACCAGACAATGGCCCATACAACACCAACACCACCAGACAGATAGAAAATGCTGGGCCAACCTAATGACGATGAAGCGATTACACCGCTTGTTGCCATCATAACAACAGTACCGAATTGTGAGCCCGAATAACAGTATGTGCCGATATTGCCACGCTCCTCAATGGGTGCCCACTGCGAGAGTAACGTATGCGTTGAGGGGAAGACCATACCCTGGCTAAGACCTTGTACGACACGTAACGCACACACCAACTGCCAATTGCCGATTTTCGCAAAAATAGGTGTCAATATGGCCAGTATGGAGCAGATGAGCACGCCAAAGAGCAATGTCGTCTTACCGCCAAATTTACGTGCCAATGCACCACCGGGCACTTGTGTGACAATGTAGCCCCAGAAGAAACTGCTGAGTAAAAGTGATTTTGTCTTTTCGTTCCAATCATATTCCTGTCAAAGAAAAAAGTAGATATTTAGAAATACATTTTTAAAAATGTAGATGAATAGCAAGTGAAAGTTGAAGTTACGCAACGTTAAAAGAACTCTTTGAAATACTTCATAGTGACAGCATTGACACATAAAGCTGTCAAAAAAACTGTTCACATGACGTCATTAGTACAACGTATACCGATATTTGATTTTATAAGATCATAAAGTTGCCGCTAAAAACGCAACCACTACAACCACTCTATTGTGTGTTACACCTACCTCAAAATCTGGATTTGCCTGGTCTTTATCGGTCATGGCGACAATGGCGACTGACAAATTGACACGCAACGCATATGCGACAGAGAGGCCAGCGAAGATGAGGAAGGCTTGAAAATGACGTATACCAAAGCCCATGAAACCTGTAAGTGAAGAGAGAAAAAATAATTGCATTAGTTTACATATTATTTCAATATTTTGCTTGAGCTAATATAATAACTTAAATAATAGATATAAATGACAACACAACTAATTACAGTCTGTAAAACCCCCAATAAAGTCCAAACATATTCACCCGGTCACTGCCATCATTTCTGCTAGACTTTGAACCTTTTGCTATTTTGGTTGAAAGCCGACGTAGCAGCTTCTATCAAATTGTGTGCAATCAAAAGCATTTTTATTTTTTTTTTAATACCTCAACTACTCCTCACATGCGCCTTCGTTTGGTAATGTAAATAAACTGATAAGCAGCATGTGTGTATTAAAATGTTTATCAGCTGTAAAAGAAATCATTCAGCTCTTTAATTGTCTTGCTATTTATAGTACTTAAATATTGAAGCAGAGGCTGTGGAAATCTTCCATTGACTTTGAAGGAAAAAAGTATTTTTAATAAAAGGCGCAATCAAAATCGCAGGCACATACCAAAAATAAGCGGGTACAGCAAGGACTTTGACATAATTTTAAATTGCCGTCAAAATGCAGGTGTGTGTTGGTTTCTAAGTAGAAGTTATGTCGGAGTTGAGCGTTTGGAAATGTGAACTGAAGACTTCCTTTATTTGTTTAAACTACGTTATTTTATTTTATTTTATTTGTTTTTTTATTTATTTAATAAAAGATTTGAAAATCTATAAATTGAGTAGTCGAAAAAGTATTTTCGTATTTTGTCAATAGATGTCGTTGCAGTCGTATATCTCCAGTGCTACCAATCACGTTGTGTCATACCATATAGTGTTGGAAAGGTGCGATTTTAAGCTTCATTTAACCAAAAATTAAATTCGAAGAAGTTGAAAAAAAAGTTAGAGCTGTTCAAAAATGAGTGAATATAATGAAGAAATTCGCTATATTTTGAAATTTTTGTATAAAAAAGGGAAGAATGCCACGCAAGCAGCCAATGAAATTTGTGAAGTTTACGGAGACGATACTGTAACAGTTCTTGTAGCACAACAATGGTTCGATCGCTTCCGTTCTGTAAATTTCAAAATTTCGATTTACACTGATGAAAGTTTTACACTGATGGAATACTGTCTCTATGGTTCATATTTGTTTATTTATTAGTATAAATATAAAAAAAAAATAGTTTGAAGTTTGATTAGAAATACGAAAAGACTTTTGCGACTAACCAATATTTGCTGTATATTCAATATAAGTACTAAAAGGAACAACCACAAGTCAGTGTAAAATACTTGAAATTCGTGGCTAATTTTCGAAAATATTTGATATTATGTTTTTTTTTATAAACTGGGTGTGAATTATAACTAAATATTCTCCAAGTGTGTCAAAAGCGAAATTCAAAGGTTGTAACTCAGCGTGCTTCAAAAAGACGGTTTTTTTTAAATGTTTATAAGCAATTGTATTAATTAAAAAGATAATTTTAGTATATTAAAAATCATATCCATATACTTTTATGTTTCTGGAACAATTACTGTTAATTATAAATTAGCAAATTATTTATTACATTATTAAATACGCAATAAATAAGTACTGAATATATTTATCTTAAAGCTAAAGTATTAAATAGTATTGGCGCAAAAGCCCAACAAATTAACGTAATAAAACTTAAATAGTATTAAAACAATCAGAGCACTCCCACTATACCTTTTTAATAAGCGGTAACTTTATGGTTATTAATTATAGGTGTTAGAATTAACAAAAAATGCAACTTAAAGCAGTTAATACCATAAATGCGCCCTTCTAGAGTGACCCTCTAAGAAATATATAAAGTAAAAATTTAATACTTTGCTTAAAAAACACTCAATTTATTATCATTATAATGGTTGTAGACTTAGACTTATATTATAATAATGAATTCGACTTTTTTACATAAAAGATAACACATTCAGTTCCTATTTTGATAACAATTGTTTCATATCTGGTAAAATACTTGATGTTATACTTAAATGTAAGCAAGTAATAAACTGAATTTTATGAAATTTAAGAAAATATTGAATCGTCACCTAAAATGCAAAACAACATATCATAAAAAAAATCGAAATTGAGTTTTTATAGCTTACGATTCACTAAAACATATTAAATATATGTAGCATAAAAATTTTCAGCTAACGCTGTCAAATAAAATCATTTCATAACCAATATATAACTATTTTATAACCAATATATAACCATTTTATAACCAATATATAACCACATATATAACCAAAACTAAATTTTGATTTCAATATGAGTGGTTTCTATTATACCGTTTTCCTTAGCCTATAAACTTATGAAAAGTGATGTTATTTTGCATTTTAGGTGACTATATATACCAAAATTTATCTTATAGGGTAATAGTGACTTATATAATAGCACAAATCAGTAAGTTAGTACTCCACGTTTTGTTAAAGCGAATCGAACAACTGGGTGTGTAAATGCAATAGACTGGCATAATTGAAGTGAGATAGTATAACAAACGGTTATAAAACCTTATTTTGTCTCACTTTATGCATACACTTTTGTATTGGGAGCATCGGCGTATCTTTGTTGTTGCTTTTCATATAAATTTTTGTGAAATAAAGAACATTTGAAGATAGTGCGCTGAAGTAGCATATGGAGAGGTCCATTTTATCCGTATGGACATAAGTTCAAAGCAGACCCTATAAAACACATTGATCGCATTTACCTACATCTGTGACTGAGTGATTTATATACCTTTAATCTATATATTTTTCTTCCATATAAGTATTTTTTCCATTGAAGCATATATGTATGTTAAGAGCAAAACCACAATACATTTCGTTTTAATTTCCGGAAGAATAAACGTAATAAAAAAGCATGAAACAGCCCGCACTAAAGACAATTCAAAACGAGGTGAATCATTAGAGAGCTTCCTATTGTTTACTGGAGTATATTTTATTTACGTTTTCCACTACAACAACAAAATATTATAGATAAAATTTCAAGCATTGAATGTTGAGGTTATGTGGTTTCTACAATTAAGTAGGTGCTTATGTATTTATACATGTATATGTATATGCACCATAACTACGTAAATATGGAGGGCTAATATTTATTATGAAAACACTTAAGTGATTCTTATGAAATAATCAATAATAAACGACGTAAGCGTTTTACCCCAGCGCTTGCACTCCGTTCATGTTTTCAAAACATAAGAAATAACAAGAAACAAAAAGAAATAAGACATAAGAGGAATGCAATCATATTTACGCTGAAATGAGCAAAACATTTTTCACAACTACTTTCCATTGAAATAGGTGAGTTGTAGGAAAATTTTTCTCATTTTGTTTGCTAAGCTCTCAAAACTCTTTTCAATTTTTCTATAGCACAGCCAATGAAGTTCCACGTTATTAAGTTAATGCTAATTTGTTTGATCTGTTGTTATTACAACTAGAAGCATTACTTGCAATTAATAAAATGAATGAAAAGTGAGAAGCGCTTACCTACGGTTTATGGCAAATATTTGCGCGCTGTCAATAACGGAATGCACTTTACATTGACGATAACTCAATTATGTGTTATCTTCGCCTGAATAACGGAGCATTTCCGTTATTTAATTGCACTCAAATTTAACGCTTATTTCGTCTAAGAGCAGGTAGGAGCATTTTTTTATAGGTTAAGTTATGGTCGCCCAGTGGATCAACGCACACACACACATATGAAAAACAATACTAGTTCACAACAATGCACACATGTACAGTTCATCTTCTTTATTGGCCGGTTATAGCCAACGTATACAGTTATCATTATACATATGTTATAAGCGCCCAGACGCCACTTATTGTTTACGCTTATGAATAGAAGCAGCAATAAGAGTAAAAAGTAGCAATTTTTCAAGCTGAAATCGCTCTCAATAGAAGAGGAATTGTTATTGGTAATTGATTAGCTACCTTGTAGTGTGTTTGCATAAGCGTTAAAAGTGAAGTTATACCGTTTGAATTATTTTATTAATAATTGGAACGCAATTGTTTTGAGTGTTTGTTGTATTTATATGTTGTTGAGTGTTAAGTTTTTGGCTACAAAGAAAGTGTGCTCACAATTGTTTATAAGAGAAAGTAATGCCTGTTTGTGAGCAATGATCAAAATAGATAATATTATTTATTTTTCCAATTACTTTTATTTTGTATTTTAAAAATCAAATATTTCTTGTTACATTTCTGAATAAAAATAAAAATGAGCAATTAAAATAGTAAAAAAAAATTAAATATAATTTTAAAAAATTTCATATTTTACCTATAAGAAAAAAAAAACTGTAAGAACTTATTTTTTGAATTTGTAAATTAAAAAAATCGATTATCGATAATATTAATAATTAATATTTTCAAATTATTTCGGGTACTCACAACCCGTCGTAAAGCATCGTAAAATCGTAAAATTATAAATTTGTACACTTGTTTAAAAATTGTTGTTGGATTTCATACAAAAATGAGTTTACACATTTACAATTCTCAATGCTATGTTTTCGAATCGTTATAACTTATAACTTTGTGAGACTTGTGAAACCCCTAATTGTTTAAATAACTGTATATTACGTACCTTCGATCAGAATATTGTGTGTTTATGTCAAAAATATTTTCAAATTCAAAATTAATTTCGAGTCAGCTGGATATATTGGGTAGTCGAAAAGTCTTTTCGTAGTTCTAATCAAACTTCATCTTATTTTTTCATATTTATAATAAAAAATAAATAAAGAAATATGCACCATTTTGGTCCCATTTTACCGCTCATAAGTGTAAATCGAAATTTCGAAAATTACAGAACGGAAGCAAGCGAACCTCTGTTGTGCTACACGAACTCATACAGCATCGTCTCCGTAAACTTCACAAATTTCATTGGTGGCTTGCGTGGCATTCTTCCCTTTTTTATACAAAAATTTCAAACTAAAGCGAATTTATTCATTATTTTCACTCATTTTTGAACAGCTGTTACTTTTTTTCAACTTTCCCGAATATATTTGTTTTTTTTTTTGGTTAAATGAAGCTTAAAATCTCACCTTTCCAACACACTATGGTATGGACGCAATGTGATTGGTAGCACTGGAGATATACGACTGCAACGGCATTTATTGATAAAATACGAAAGACTTTTTCGACTACCCAATATAATGTTATCCAGACCCTATAAAGTATATATACATATGACCAGCGTGTTCACCTGACTCGATTTAGTTATGTGCGTCTGTCCGTCTGTCTCTATGTATGAGAACTAGCCCTTTAGTTTTCGAGATATTGAACTGAAATTTTGCACACACTCTTTTCTTCCCATTTATCGCGACCGCCTATATATGCTATAGGATATACCTACCATACAAACTAATTTATAAAATCAAGTTCTTGCATGTAAAACTTTTTTATTTGGCAAAATAACTTCATAAAATTTGGCGGGAATTATTGCCGAAAGCAACGCTACTTTCTGTGAGCAAATTGTTTAGCTTAGACAACTATAGCATATAGCTGATATACATTCAAAATCAAGATATATTTTTTTATGTCCTTTATGCTATTAATGCATTATTTACCCAATGTTTTATATATAACAGCATTTTCTATCATTAATAATAAAATTAGATCTAAAATTTAACTTGAAATTTAATTTTTTTGGAAATATAATTGCTTTTAAAAACATCTTCAATTGGAGCATATTATTGCTATACATATCTTATTCTAGTATTCATTTTAAAACTCATTTCACTGTCTAAAGAATCCATCTTCTCCAAATGCAATTCATACCTGATCCATCGAATCGGCGATTTTTCGGCATTTTGAATGTTACTTTAAAAAAATTTCTGATATTTATGTCTTGCGAAAACCACGAAAGCACTGTCTTGACGGAAACAATTATTAACTGTCTTAATTTAGTGCAACAACCTAACCGCACAAGACCTGCAATCGAACTGATCGCTGTGATCGATTTTCAATAAAGCAAGTAAGTTAAGAACCAGCACCAAACCGCATTTAAAGTATATTTGTACTATCGGCGGGTTTCCTTCTCTTCAGCGAATCTCTGGTATACCGCATGTGTACATATGAATGAGTATATAAGCATTTGTGTGTATTGGGATTAATGCGTAGTCTTTTTAGTATTTTCAGGTTCAATCTCAAGTCAAATGCTGTCTCTATCTTTCTGCGGCTATTGCATATATTTATATGTATAATACACTGGTAACTGTCAATAGTTTGATGGAATGACTGACTGGCGCTTCGAAGCTAATTATTGATAGGCACTCATATAGACGTAATAAAAATGGAAGAACGTAATAAAAACAAACCATAAAAGTAGTGCGGGAGATAGTTTGTACACGCGCGACACATTTGTTTTAGCGCCTTAATATCAGTTTCCACATTACACCTAACTATCCTACGGCAAGTGTTAGCACATGCATATGTACATATACACGTGTTGTATGTAAGCACACCACACACAGTGGCAGGGGAAGTGTGTGTTGGTGTATACATGCTTGCTCTTGCTCCATTTCACCGTGTCGAGCAGATTGCTAGACGCTGGTAGCGATCATCTTATCAGCATAAGTATGTAGTGCTGAGACAGTTACATTATCAGCGGCCGCCAATCAATGAAGTGTGTAGAGCAACGCGTTGTGGCAGCGGTGTTTACCAGGTTATTAGGCATGAGCATTTACTACGAGTTGGCAATTTATAGTTGTCACGTGGCATGACTGGTCCCAAATAGATGGATTTGAAAACTGTTGACTTTAAGCAATTGTAATAATTTTTAATCCATTATTTTGATTTTAATCGATAAGTTTAATATCGATATAATACATCGGTATATAAATAATTGTAGTAAGATCTAAGCGATAATTACTAATTGATATTTACTTATCGATAAATTCAATATTGAAATAATTTGGAATTAATGAACTTTGTTTTGAAGCATTATTAATTAATCGTTGTAAACTTGAATTAAATTTCAAGAAGATTCAATACCCTGCTAGCACTGTACATTGGGAACTATTATACATGATGCAATTGAAATAATTCTTATTGATAAATTTCTATAAGTCTTATCCATAAATTTTAATAATTATATCGATAATTATAATCGATAAATTTAATGTCGATACAATTTTCGATAGATTAATTTAATTTTAAAATAATTTTACTGTGATAAATTTTATTTTAAATTAGTTTGTACTGAACGTTGTGTGTTTAAATTGAATTTGTAGTCAGAACTCACCCAATGATAAGAAGCTTTCTGCAATCTTACATAAAGCTAATTAATTGTGCATTGAGAACAATTTACTATAGAGCAATTAAAATAATTCTTTGTCGATAACTACTACCCGAAAATTATCATTGATATATTTAATATCGAACTATTTTTTATCGATAAATTAAACATTTAATTGCTTTCTATAAATTACATTTATAACATACATACATTTAACAAATGAATTCATTTGTTATCGATAAATTTAAGAAAAAAATTTTATAGATAAATTTAGACTAACATATTTTTGACCGATAAATGTCATATTATATATATTTATGACAGATAAATGTAATGTCGAAATTTTTTTATCGATAAGTGTAATATCGAAGTACAGTTTTTATCGATAAATAATTTTTTATACTTACATTTAAGAAGAGAAATGATTTGTTATCGATAAATTTAAGAAGTAATTTTTAGGAATAAATTTATCACTGACATACATACTGTACATATGTATGTATTTTGGACCGATAAACTTAATATCAAAAACATTTTTGTCGATAGATGTAACACTAACATAAATTTGTATCGACAAATGTAACATCGAAATACAGTTTTGATCGATAAATTGAATTCTGTTTTATTTTTAAGTGACAATTGTGCATTTAAATAAAATTTCATGGAATCAGTACTGACCACAATACTCATTAGCAATATTATTTGCACTTAATGATCACTATTATACTTGTATATCAATTGCGTTTTAATGCAGCTTTTTCAAACTATAGTGAAGAATTTATTTTGAAATGTCAGTAAAAAATTATTAATTGTAAACACCCAATCCGGACCATTACTAACCCGAAAGGTACTACATGCTGCTTTTCCATATAGTTTTATATACAAGCATATAAGTATGTACTTACATATACATATATGTGTATATAGTCCAAATAGATTATAAATTCATACAAATAAACCGAGGCTTGCTATATTTAATATTTATAAGTCAGAGACAAGCCCATCAATAAGCTGTATATATGTTATAAATGTGTGTGTATTAGTGTGCGCTGTGAATGAAATAGACACACCTTCTTTAAGTTACAACAACAATGAACACAGTGCGACAATCAGGCGATCACACAGTATTTATATAAAATATATGAAAATATATATATAAATACATGCGGTTTGTAGATCGCTACCTATATATGGTATACTCGGTATATATATATATATATATATAGTATATACTTATATTAAAATGAACTATATACAGCAATTGTCAGCCACTTTTTCCTTACTTTATAATATAAATCCCAGTCCAATTAAACGCTGATAACACTGCTCGACAAAATTGCTCAGACGGCATTACAGCAATTAATTTGCATGTACTTGTTGAGCTGAACATTGAACGTCGGTTGTGCATCTCAATGAGTGTATATATACACTCATACATAAGTGCATATAGCAGTATTTGCTGCACTGTATTCAATTTGTCTGATTGACAGTATTTTCTTATTTTTAAATTTTTCTACTTATTTTCACATGTCGTTACTGTAGGAGGCATTTATTAGCGATTCGTTATCGCCTAGGGATCACCGGCGATTTTAATGCGCATTATGTATTTTAGTTTCAGTAAAAATTTGTAAATCAGCTTGTTACAATTAATTTATACACATGTGTATCTATATATATACATATATATATATAATTCAGTGTATAAGATTCTTCTGTAGAAATCAGTTGCCAAGCTATAGCTTGTAGCGCTGCATTAAGGTTGACAACTTGTCTAAACAGTAGTTCAATTAGGTCTTGAGGTTCATAAAAAAACTATTTTCAATTAATTATAAATTGCTATTGGATAACAGAAAATGAGCTCTTTGGAATTTTTTGCGTTTGAATGAAATATTTTCTTGAGTATTTCTAAGTACTTCAGCATACGAGAATTTTAGAGCGGCAAAAATATTTTATTAATTAACAGTTGAAGTTATTTTAACACGTAAAGCACATAAAATATTTATTACGCCTTGCAAAATTTAGTAGTAATACCAACAATCGCATACTTTATGAGAAAAATTATAACGCTAACAAAAGTTACTCATACGCCACGGCCTAAACTGGTACTCCATACGCATATAAGCATGCTGAAGTGCGGTTATGTAATATCTGTGTGATATTTATACCCTAAATATGATATAATACACAACTTATAACACACAGAAGCTTCGCATCTGTCGGATCTGATATTAAACTAATATAGCATCTAGCTGTCATACAAACAAATCGATCAAAATCATGTTCTTGTATGGACAACTTTTTTATTTGGCAAACTATCTTCTCGAAATTTGGCATATAATACTGTTCAAAAGAAAGCTACATTCTCTGGGCATATTGTTCAGATCGAACGACTATAGCATATAGTTGGCATGCGAACTCAACTATAATAAACGAGTTTTTGTATGAAAAACTTTTTTATTTGACGAGATATCTTCACAAAATTTGGCATGGATTATTGCCTAGGACATCCATGTAATCTCCGAAAATATTATTTAGATTGAGTTACTTTTGCATGTAGCTTCCGTACTAATGGACAGATGAAATCTAAGCTCCTGTATGAAAAGCCTTTTTATTTAACGAGATATCAGCAAGAAATTTGGTGTAGATTATCACCTGAAGTAACGCTGCATTCTCCGAAGAAATCATTCAGATCGAGTCACTATAGCATATAGCTGCCATACAATTTGACCGATCAAAACCAAGTTAATGTGGACGGTATTATCAGTTTGTTAGTTTCGGCTTGTTCGAAGCAGCATAATTATTTATTATTTCAGGAAAATAGTATATATATGTGAATATGGTATTTATGGGAAAAAGCAGACAAGGTTGTAAACAATTAAGAATAGCTATAACTTATTTATTCATAAACAATTAATAGTTCAAAACTATATATTTGAAATTTGTGTGTATGTGCTAAATAGTGCCACGCGCACTGAGCGATCATCTAAGAGTCAGGCTTATCAAAATTTCCAGTCTCGCTAGAACCTACGAAATTCTTACAGTTGTTTTTGTTGTTCTGCTTTCACATTCATTAAAAAATTGGCGCAGACGTCTGACAAATTTACATTCAGGCATCACGCAATAATAATTTATTCGGTGTCATTGCTGTGACATCTTCACTGATCAGCTTAACACCTGACACCGGGGTTCAGGCGAAATAAAAATTATTTCAAATGACTGTATAATGCCCACACACATTGTAATGATTAAATATACTGACATATTATATATAAATATCTATATATGTATATAGGTACATTAATAAACAGTCTGCATTTGAAGTTTTTTTGGAAGGAAAAATTTAATTGATTTGAGTTGATTTTTATTTTATTTGATTTTAATACATACTTATGTATAAAAACGCTTATGCAATTTTAATTATCTATCGTATTAAATTGGCTTATCAAAATGTTTGATGTTTTTATTGCTCTCAACAGAGAACTTGCTAAATTTAGATTGGTCATTTCATTAATAATCTACAATATATATTATATAATATATAATGTGTTTATGCTGAGAAACAAAATTAAACAGAAAAACATTAAGCGCCAAATATGTTTGACTTTGAAGTTTGGAATTTTATTTGAGCTGAAGTTGATAATTTCATTATCAGAATTCGGCTTATCATTTTTATTTTCTATCCAAGCCAAAAACAAATGTTCAGCAGACGCTCGACTCATAACTTATTTTATTTCTTAATGATAATAAAATTAAATAGGGGAAACATTTTTAGATTAGAAAATCAATGACTTAAGGCAATCACTCAAAAACAAATTGCAATGAAATTTTTTTAGATCTCTCAAAGTGTCTTAGTTCACATATGTACGTTCCTTGCAATTATTTAATAAATGAGTTTGTAGAATTTGATGCAATCAAATTTTCTAAGAAACGCGACATACTAAAAAGAAGATAGAAACAATTTTTTTGAACTTTCACAAGCTGCGAATTTCCAGATATTTCGATTCAATAGAGCCTCGTTGTTTCAATGGAAGTTGGAAGCGAATGGGGTAAATTCGGAACTTTTTTTTGGAAGATAAATGTGCAGATAATATTATTTTAAATTTTTTTCAAATCTGGTTTATTTCTACTAAAAGTATTTTCCAACTGTAGCTCATACAGAACTCTAATCCTTTGAAAAAATTGAACATTTTTCTAACACTTAATCTATCTCTCATTATATTGGCAAATATATAAACTAAAAGCTACTTAGTACCAGCATGCATCGCTATAAGCTCCAAACATTATACATCAGTATGGCAACGCTATTTTTTGGAATTATAAACCGTTAAAAATTTAACTTAAAAACTCTCAAATGAAAGATTTCAGCTTCACTTTAAACAAATATAACTTTCTAACTGTTGCTTTGCGAAACTGTTAACTAAAGCTCATTCTATTGGCAAAAGCTCACTCTGTTGGCAAAAGCTCACTCTATTGGCAAAAGCTCACTCTGTTGGCTAAAGCTCGCTCTGTTAATAAAAGCTCGCTCTCAGAAAGCTTAAAGTTGATAACGAAACTTTTCCCATTAAACACATGCTTAAGCACAGCTGATTTCTGTGCAAATAAGAGCGTACAACTTAAACAAAGGTAAATAATTATCAATGACTCTAATATATTCACATATTACCGTAACAAATTACAGCAGTAATGCAAGTAAGCGTAATTACTGTCACAGCAGACTGAGTGAGCAACACATGGAAGTAGTAGAGAGAGAGTAGGAAATGCACTGTAGCACACACACGCTTCACACTTCAGCGTGCTCTAGTAGTGTAGCGATTCATTAAGCGCTAAGGTAATTACGTGAAAAAATGCATATGAATGCGCATATTTTTACATCAAATCATTATAAACAGTTAGCAGCACACTCCCTTCATTTTGACACGCTGGTACTGTCAGCACATTTGGCCGGGTGATTGTGCGCAGGTGTACGAGTACGAGTATGTGCTTTGTTGGGTGTTCGCTGTGGCGCCCTCACACAAGCGCCCGCGCACAAGAAAATGCATACGTATTTAAATTTTCAATAAAACAGCTGAGGTTCATATTTCATAAGTAATTAGAATGGGAAACTTTTTACGTAATTTATTTACAGGCAACACACAACTTCAGAAGTAAGAGTTCTGTTTACTTTACCGATTATATTTTATGTAATTTTTAATTAAATTGAGGTTTTCAACTTTTTCGTTAAAAAAGAAATAAAATAGAGATAAGAAATGTTTCTTTTAGTTTTTAAATCTTATTTAATATTTATTTATATTTACTTATAATTTTTGGCAACATTGATTAAATTTTTGTTTTTTATTTTAAAATTTTTTAAATGTAATTTATTTCATTTATTTGTAATTTTTTGGCATAATCAATCTATTTTTATTTAACTTTTAAAATTTTTAATATTAATTTTTAAATTTTAAATTAATATTATTTATTTATCCATTTTTATTTATTTGCAATTTTAAATTATTATTTAATTATTAATTGTTCGATATTCCATTAAAAATATATACAAAATTATTTTGAAAGTTAAGACAATCAAATTAAAAAATTTCAAAATAAATTAAAATTAAAAATAAGCTTTTTAATTTTGTTAATTTTTGAAAATTTTACATTTTTTAGCTGACAAAAATTTGTTTTAATTTGATTATTTGATATTTTTTTATTTGCAAAAAAAACTAGTCACAATTAAATTATAAAAAGAAAAGATTTTAAATATTTTCAATTTTTTTTTTTAATTTAACTTATTTGTAATATTAATTATTTATGTTCGATTTTATGTACAAAATTATTTAAAATTTGAAAAAATTTAAGAAAATCAATATTCATTTTCCAAATTTTTAAAATTTTTAAAATGATTTTTTAGTTTTGTAATTTAATTTTTTAATAATTTTAATTTTTAATACACATTTTTAAGGTTTTCAAATTGTTTTTTTATTTAGTTTTGTAATTTAATTAACTTTTGAAATAATTAATTTTTTGGTTATAAATATATTTTTATCAAATTTAACCATTTTTTGTCAAAAAGTAGCTAATAATATTTTTTATTTGCATAGAAATTAGTCCCAATAATATTATATAATAAAGAAATAAAAGAAATCAAATATTTCCTAATTTTTAATACACATTTTTAAGGTTTTAGTAATTATTGTTAAATTTTTAATAAAAAAATATACAAAATTATTTAAAAAAATAAAAACTAAATTTAAAAAAAAAACGAAAAAAGTTAAAAATAAGTTTTCCAAAACTTTTTAAGTTATACAATTTTGTAATGTTATTAATTTTTGAAATTGTTCAATTTATTTTTTTGCATAAAAAAGTATTGTTTTCAAATTTATCAAGTTTTTTTTTTTGTTAAAAAGTAGCTGTAGTTACCAGCAAAAAGCTATTTTTCCTTGTTTTCTTTACTAATTTATTACAAAAAAAATTAATTTACTGCTTTTTAAACCTACGGAATTTTAAACAATGTTAAAAAAGCGAAGCCTTGCGCCATTAGTACTTTCTATAGATTTTATTTTTTTGTTTATTTACAGTCATCTGATTTATGTGCTCTAACTTAACTAATAATAACACAGGAAGCGTCAGTCAGGTTCTAACTCTCAGTATTTCTTTTGCACAAACAGTTTCAGTGTCAGTACTCGGTAGTTTTAGGAATATTATACGCGAATTCTCGCTCAATTAATTTATTCATACCAAAAGTCATAGGAATTTCAACACATATGTACATATACATATATATACATAAATTTCATGGAGTAATAAGTGTAATATATGTACTAATATATACAGCACACACACATACACACATATGTGTACAGCCAATTATTATAGAAGTATGGCGCCAAATATTAACCTTCGGCATAAATTACCAATTCGATCGACGAGACTCATGACGACCACTTGAGGCGCGAAGTGGATACATTGCCAAACTCACACACACACATTTGTGCTTAAGTTCATGTGATTATCTAATATATAAACACATACTTGAATATAAATAAGTATGTCTAAATATTTAGTAATCATTTTGTTGTTTATATGACATAACAAAAAATGAATATGAATTTATTAAAATTTAAAATCAACTCAATGCGGTTACTAATCTTATCACTTATTGTTACACATTAATTGTTTAATTTATTGTTTAACTTTTATATCATTTAATGCAAATGCTAAGCTGGTATTCACTTTTAGTGTCAATTAAGAGTACTTGCTTCAAAAATCTTGTCAACTGCCATTCAGGAATGTACTCGCATATGCTGCTTTGGAATTTGTATTAATTTCAAATTATGCAATTATTAACCGTTACTATTTTTTTTATATATTGAGGTAATTATGGAAATAGTCAATAAATGTATATATGTTGAAAGAAACTATAAAAATAATTCTGAAAGTGAAAACAAATATTAATAAAATCAGCTGCAACGAAATTGCATTACGTAACAAAATTTCGTCACGCATTATTAAGTCCGATAACTTATTCAAAGCTTATTAACTCGAGTTTTGTTTGTATTGTTTGATTAATGTGTAATTAAATATAAATATTGGGTTGCCACCTATTTCAAATTTTTAAGTAAAAAATCATAATATGAAAAACTTTGCAAATTGTAGAGGTTTAAGAAAACTTACTGTATACTTTTTTTTGAAGAGGGTTGCCACTTATTTGCAATTTTTGAATAAAAATTTATAGTTATACCAATACGAGTTTATAAAGCTTACAGTAAAAAATATTACTTTTTTTTAAGAGGGATGCCACTTATTTTCAATTTTTAGGTACAAATTTATGGTCATACCAATTCGAGTTTAGAAATCTTACAGTCAAAAATATTTTTTTTTAAGGAGAGATGCCACTTATTTAGAAGTATTGAATAAATAGACTTAATATGAAAGTGTTTAAAATTTGAGGAGTTAAAGAAAGCTTACAGTTAAAAATAACACATGTATAATTTTTTTATGATGAATGTTTCTACCTGTTTAAGAAATTTTGTTCAATAAAATTTGAATTGAATTATGAATAATCAAAATCAAAATGTAATATTATAACTAAGGTATGTTATATTATATATTAATTTTGATTATGGAAAAAATATTACCGAGATAAAACAAAATCAAAGTTCATTACCTTAAATTACAATGCAATAAATAAATTTTACGGTATTAAATTTTATTATTATTGCGTTCACTGCTAATCTGTCAACCGGATTCTCACTGAACTCAATATCGATATTGAAGATATACTAGATACATACATACATACATCTTTGTTTGCGCTACTGAAATGCGTAAAATTCCACAAGCACGCAGTGAAAATATATACATATTTCTCGCTGAAATTACATG
This sequence comes from Bactrocera tryoni, assembly GCF_016617805.1. Lineage (NCBI taxonomy): Eukaryota > Metazoa > Arthropoda > Insecta > Diptera > Tephritidae > Bactrocera > Bactrocera tryoni. The sequence continues at coordinate 10,783,569 of NC_052501.1, read as the reverse complement.
TTGACAGGCATTTGTAAAGAAAGAAAATAAAATTTATAGAATATTTGCTTTCTTTCAATACTGCTATCAAGCAGTTATTGTGTAACAACAACAGCAATGCAATCACTATGATAAGGACCACCCGTAGGACAAAAGATAAACTCACAAATACATCCATATATACAGTGCATTACCACCAGCCTCGCCAGCATTATTTTATATTACACCTGCTGACATATTCTGCTGACAAACAACTCATGTTAATATTGACATTCGCTGATTACATAGTCATGATGAATTACAGCCAGCAATTAACAGTGATAAATCTTAACAGACAAGCGGCATACGTGATCCATAAAAATATCTGTCAACTATAGGCATAAATATGTGAGCACTATGTGCTGGATCAGTAGCTCTATATACGAGTACATTGTAATTAGTGCGTGGATACATGCTGCTTCCAATGCGCTGTTAATAACAGTGTTAATGTAAATAACATTTGCATTTACTTTTTGGCTGGCGATTACCTCAAAGCTGCAATGTTTTTTGGGTGAAAGGCAGTTAATATTTATTTTGTGTGAATTTAGTTTTGTTTTTTGGTAATTAGAATGTATTGCTCCCTCTTACACTCTAAAGAACGCTCAAAATTGTTTTTAAATATCGCAAACTGTTGTTGATATAAATTTTCCATTGCAAAAATATTTAGTAATTTTTGTTACTTTTTGCGAGTTTGCTTGTGGTGGGAATATACATAATGACTTGTGAAAGATTTGCAGGGACTTCCCCACTGAACAAGGCCAACTGGATATTTTTTCATATGTTTTACTCACTACGAAGATTAGTTGATGATATTTTTAAACGAAATTGGAAAGAATTTATGTTTGTTGATTTGTTATTATATTCTGCGTAAAATGGAATTAAAAAATTAGTAAAAAAATTTCAAAAATATTTAAAATTCCAAAAAAAATTAAAGATTTCAAAAATATATTTTTAAATAAAGATATGTTGGCGTAAAGAATTAAATTTACAAAAACAAAGAAGTTCAGTAAATCAAAAAAGTTAAAATAGCAAATTTAGACATTATTTTACTTTTACGAAGTTATTTATATATGTTTTCGAAATCTATTGTCGTCTTACATTCTTTGATTACTTATTGGGCACATTTGTTTAACTTTTATTTTTTTTTTCAAGTATTTAATACAGTTGTGTATATTTATAACGCCGCTTTTTTGCTAAACAACCAACAACCCATAATTGTGTACCGAATTTCATTAGCATATGATATGGTACCAATGAACCACTAAATATTTGCACTACCAAAAATACGAATTTCGTTTTTGGCGTGCTATCTATTTTCGGTTAGCCACATCGCAGGCCATCAATTAACACCTGCTGTCGCCAAAACTGCTGATTTCTTCATTTTTTATGACTGTGTGATAGTACTTCACTAAATGCGTATTATATATTTGATAAGCTAATAGCTGGCGTAAATAACTTGTATACATAAATCTTATCGAAAAATATAGACATTCATCAAAGAACATTTTTTCTAATATTTGCTCATTCATTTTTCGTGCACGCTTATAGAAAAGTTTGTAAATTGAGTGTTAGGTCTGTCTGAGTGGAAAACGTGCTGGAAGATGGTCACATTTAATAATTGGTGAATAAACCTAGTCTACGTTGTGATTTTAAAAACAAATAATTGCTGTCTATTTTTGCTCAGTTGGCATCCCAAATATTTCCGATTTTTGCCTAGTCACTGGAGCTCTAAAAATATTTTTTTTGCGAGAAATTAGGTGGAAATATGTTAAATAAATAAAAAATGAAGTGAAATTCAGCTCGGATCTAAATTACCAGATTAACAAAGTTAATTGATGACGTCTCACAAAATTGTGTCAAACACTCGAATTATATTTTCGATTTTAAGCGGCTAAATTGAAAACATTAAATTCATCCGCTAATTTGCATTTCAAACAAAAAACATTTCGAGACTCGAATAAATGCTTCAGTAAACTAAGTTTAAAAATGAACAAGACCAAAGCCGTTTCAACAAATTAAGTTTAAAACAATCGAGACTCGAATACATTCTTTGGGTTGGCCAACTTTGCAAAGCCAATTTTACTCAGCTTAAGCTCTTATCACACGAAAGATTATCGAGTCTCGAAATGTTAGCTTTTTTACGTTGCATCACACTACAAAACGAGAAGGGATTACTGCAATTACAATAACATTTTCATTTCTATATAATTTATTACTTTTATTCCATTTGTTTGACATTTAATTGGTGATTGTAGCACCCTATGCAAATTAAATTTGTTTTGCTTTCAAAAAGCAGCACAACAAGTACTTACATATATGTTTGTATATACTAAAAATTATATTTCTTGTTTCAGTTTTTTCCCGTTTCTTTTTTTTACACTCCCCATTGAAAGATATTCAAATTAAGGCACTGGCTACGCAAATATAACAGTTCAACTAACTAGACATGCAGGCTATGTATTAATTAACTGCTTCCTGCCACTGTTTGCTCATAAATATGTAACGATTTGGCTTGTGAAATATTTGCTGGTTTGCCCGTAATACAGTCTAAATATATATGTGTGGCTAAAACCTGTCTAAAACAACATTTGCGAATCGTGGAGGGATTTTACTTTCCTTTAACTGGAAATATGTGAAAATATTCTAAATAAAATTAAGTCTAATTTTTTTTGTGATTACAAGAAAAATTCGAGAAATAACTGGCTTCTTTTTCCTATTATATATGTCTATAAATATCAGCAACCGTTAATATGTATGTGTGTGCGCGAAGTACAAAAAATAATGCAAAATCTTGTCTTTGGCCGAATTGTCTACGAATGTGCATACACGCGTTGTAGCCATTCACAAAATCGAGGGAATCACCAACGTCTGTATACATACAGACATCACAATATCTGCGAAAAAACCCATATCACCAACACCGCTCACCAGCGGTGAAGTAGCAAAAAAACGATATTTTTCGAATATTTTAGTTCATTTGCAGCTTGCTAGACTAATCGAATATGATTTCTTTGCGCGTCATACGCCACTTGGCCGCTATATAGACACACGCACTAAAAAAGGTAAATAAATAAACTTTTAATATGCAGCAACTAATACGTTGCTGTTAATGTATACCATCAATATGTGCGTTTATGTGTTGACAGCTAAACCTAAGTAGGCTTGAAACGTTGTTCACGAAGGCGCCAGCAGCACACTTCAATTTGACAATTTTCCAGGCCAAGTACAAAAGCGTTTTTCCAGGTCATGTAATACCTGTACGAGTTTGCCAATTATGATTATAATTTTTTTTTTGGTTTTTTGTTTGATTTTTTGAGTATCTGTTACTAAGCTCTTATTTTCACTACAACAAGCGCGCCAATTTGCATTTTGCTACGCAAAGCTGGCAAATTTTGCAATCTACTCATACTCATAAACTCAATGGCTGTTAAGTAGTTTTCGAAGAATAGGAAATAGTTTGAAATAAAAAAGGAAACAGTTACAAAAAAGCTTGTGATTTTTTTTATTGTGGTGAATCGTGTCAGCAAACGTTATTACGAATTCGTTGAAGTCAAATATTTTAAAAGAGCATTAGATAAAGCTGACATGTTAGTCAACAGTTTACATCAACATAACAATTTACATCAACGCTAAGGAGTAACACTGCGTATTCGAAGTTGGCGAAGAGTAATAAGATGCGGTTGTTAGGATTTTTGCTGCTGTTAGTTAACATAAAAGTGTTAAGCGATTTTTAGAGTTAGATTGAATACTGCTAAGTAAAATTATTTGGTTAGCACCGCATGTAATAACAGCCGCTGTTAGTTAACATAGCAGTGTTAAAAAATTTTGTGCGCCAGATGGAATAAGTTAAGCGAAATTATTTGAGTGTTAGAAATAATTAAGTGTTTCCTCACTTAATTATGACTGCTGTTAGTTAACATAACAGCGCCTAAATATTTTTGAGTAAAGTGGAATTATGTTAACTAAAATGGTTTGAGCATTCAAAATCATAACGTATCTGCGTTAGGAAGTTTTGTGAATAATGTTAAGCGAAATTATTTGAATGTTGGAAATAATTAAGTGTTTCCTCATTTAATTATGACTGCTGTTAGTTAACATAACAGCGTTTATTACTAACAAAAATGGTTTAGATTTTAGAAATAAGCTCAGTTTTTTTCTTTTTATATTCTTGGGTTATATGTTAGTTAACATAACAGCGTTTTAGGCGAAATTATGTTAAATAAAATTGCTTGAATTTTTATATTCTGCCAACAGTTCTCTTGTTATAATAGCTACTGTTAATTAACATAACATGAATTATCAATTTATTGAGTGAAATTACATTTAAGCGAATTTTACGTTATTTTAATAAATTTATTTTCAATAATAAGTATGTTAAATGTGTTCGTAATAAGTGACCTTAAGCTATCTGAAAATTATTTCCTTTTTATATGATAATAATATTATTAATAATTTATGATTTTACCAATATCATTACTTTATTTTGATTTACTTTTCGAAAATAATTTGTTTACAAGAAAACTTTTTTTAAATATTTTTCGTAGGCAGTATACTATTTTCAATTACTTGTGAGTGTTTGGTAGAAATTTATTTCTATGAAACGAACTTTTTTTACATTAAAAATTTATATTTTTTCTAACAAGTCAACTGTTTTCAAATTATGTGTTTTTGGTAATTTTTTTCTCTCTACTAATTGTAGTTATGTAGTTTTATTGTTAAAATTATTATTAAATTTGTTACAGAACAATTAACTAAAACACAAGTTTGCACTTAAATTTATTTAGGATTAAATAAGCTATAAACTTTAAAACGTGGAAGCAAAAAAAGCAGTAAAGTTTATGGGCTGAGAGAAAACACTCACTTAAGCACAATACACACGACTGCAGTAATTACAAGTCTTATATTTCGAGTTTAGACACGTATTTATATTATACATATATTATACCACATGTGTATAGAGAAATATTGCTTTAACATCTAAGCTAAGTAAATAAGTTATTTTCCTTTAACAACAAATGCATTAATAAACAAAAGTTTAATAAGGATTTTTTTGAAGAATTAAAAAAATTAAAATTGATTAAATTAAAAATATTAGTTATGTAAATTTTAGTGAATATTAGCAACAAAATATATTTTTTTAAATTTCTAGTGGTTAAAATTAAAAAAAAAAAAATCTACTAAAAAAAGTTATTAAAACAAGTTGCCTCTGTAAAATATCTTAAATTTATAAAATATTGATATTTTTTTATTTTTATGTGATTGTAAAGATTTTAAGAACATATTTTCTTTTAACAATTTCTGCAGCAACAACTTGGGTAATAATATTTAAAAAAAAATTAAAAATAAAAAATTAAATTTATTACAGACATTGCACATAAATAACTTATTATATCACCACCATAAATTAACGAGTTTAAGTTTATTATTAATGCATTTGCTTTCATTTTCTTGATGATATGTGTTTTGATTGCATGATTTACTTTCGTAAAGTGCAAAGTATCGTTTAAATACTGGATAAATATTTTTAGAAAATGGCAACAGGTATAAATTATATGAATTTAATAACGGCTATTAAAAACAAATAGAATAAAATAAATTTTTATAACAACAAATTGATGTTATACTTTGAAATTACCACAGTAACCTTTGGTCAATCAATATATTTAACATTTATTGTTTATCATTCTATAAATGACCGTGAAATCACTCATTATGTTCAATAATTTTTTTATATTTATTTATTTTCATTTATATTTTTTGTTAATATACCATTCAATGTGCTTCTTTTAATTTGAATATTTGGACGAGCATGACTAGTCAAATTTGTCTGATTGCGAATTTCGTAAAAGCATGTCAGTGGAGCATTTTGTATACGATAAGTATTTTACCCTTGCATTGCAGACGCAATGCATTTCTTATTATAGAGTGGAAAATTTTTTTGGTAATATTTTTAATTTTTTCATGGCATCTTTTTATAAAATCACTCTTGATACTTTAATAGTTATTCATTTCAAAATTGAGCAATAAGTGTATGGTATATGTATTAGCAAATTTCACAAAATAAGAGTTAAATCTCACACTAAGCAAACTTATTACACTAATTAATTATATTTATGTTTTTAGTAGCTTCACAGTCACTTGAACAACTAAACATCGGTGATTCCCATAAGAATATACTAAAAACTTTTTGCCTAAAAAAAAACTGAAAACTATGAATGCGTGCCTCTTGTAAGTTGTTAAACCCCTTTTTCATATACTTTAAATACATTTATATTAGCAATGAGCAAAAAAATCTTTACTTACATCCACCCTTTGCGACCACTTCGCTGTCATCTTTGGGCGCGTTGTCCACGTTGCCGCTTGTAGGCCAGATTTTTTTCACCGTCATTTTGTTCGCTTCGGTTTTGCTGCACGCTCGCTGGTTGTAACACTTGAAATCGACACGGAATGATCGTTTGAAATATTTGCTTCTCTGCAAATACTGCTGTGTTTGTAAATAATTTCTATTCTCTCAGTGTCTAAATATTTACTGTTGCAAAATATTTATTTGCTGCTATAATGATGCACTTAACGCCGTTTACACTAAAAAAAAACAACAAAAAATATATTATTACTTTCGTGCGACACTTGTAATGTTTTTCAACTTTTTTGTATATTTTTTTTGTTGTAATTTTCTACAATTAATAGTAAAACTCATGCGCTGGCCGCCAGTAAATGTCAATTAAAATGTTAAATTATTTTTGTGTTTCAGCGTTTTCTTTTTTGTTGGTTTGTTTTTGGTGTTTTTGTGCAACTAACATATTTTTAGTCACTAGTTTAATCGTTGCGCCGCTTTTGTGCGCGTCTAATATGAGTGATTCTTTGTTTGTTTCGCTTCGTTTGGCGTGTGAGCGTGCTTCGCCCGCTTAGCGTTGCATTCAGACACTTAATGAACGGTTTTTGCAAAGCGTGAACGCGAGCGCCAGCGCCAGCCAACAAACCACAAGGCCGACTTTCTAATGCGGACGCAATTTGCTGGCGATGACGGCGACAAGTGGATGCACTCGCTCCGCCAACGGCCCAGCTGTTCAACTGTTGTTTTTGTTGAGCTGCGTGGCGTGTTTGCGCGCTCTCAATTGTGCTGTTTGTCTGTCGAGCTGTGTCTCCACCTGTCTGCTTGGCTTAATTTGTGTTTGTTCTGTTTATTGTCTTTGTTATTGTTATTGGCGTTTATTTGTTTGCGTCTTTGTGGACATTTCGCGAGCTTTAATCAGACAGCAAGGTGCTCAAATTTGTATTGTGTGTGTGTGTGTAAATACAGAGTTTATTGTCAACAGCATGCACCTGTTCTTTCCGTTGACCATTTTGGTCGCTGGTAGTTGAAAAGTGAGTGCAACGAGCTGCAGCGGTGAGCCAAAAGCGTGAGTGTGAAATATAGCGTTAAGTACTTTTCTTGAATGAAATGATTGATTAAGAATAACTGAAGGGAGCAAAGTGTTTTTAGACGCTTGCTGTGTTCTTAATGAAGTTGCGAAAGTTCTAGACAAATAGAAAAATTTTGATATAAGGATCACCTAAATCAAGGTAATGTGTACAATTTTGGAAAAAATATTTTAAAAATAAAAATTTTGAAAAAAAATGTTTCGAAAAAAAATATCTTTTAAATGAAAATTTTGAAAAAAACATAGTGGAAAAAAATTTCGAAAAAATAAATTTCGAAAAAAAAATTTTTTAAATAAAAGTTTTGAAAAAAATTTGAAAAAAATTTTGAAAAAAAATGCTGAAAAAAAGTTAAAAATGAAAATTAATTAATTAATTTGGAAAAAAATTTTGAAATAAAAATTTGAATACAATTTTTATTAAAAAATCACTTTCTTATATAAAATAGTCAAGTATTCTAAAGAATTTTAATTATTGTACATTTGAAGTTTGATGAAAATTTTAAAAAGGTAAATGTGTATCTTCATATATTTTTAGTGGCGCACCGATATGGAAACGTTTTGTTTGTATTTTTGGTTTCGGTCATCAAAAAGTGATATTTTCTCTTATTATGTATACTTTTTGCAAAAAAAACAATGTTTTAAGGAAAGAAATTTTTTTTTAAAGATTATTCCATATTTAACATAAATCCGGTTTCTGAGGAATTTGGAATTTCAAAATATGTTTTAAAAAATTTATTATAAGATAATAAAAAAAAAATTTTTGAATAAAATGTTTAATGAAAAAATCGAATTTTTCGAAATTTTAAATTTTAAAAATTGTATACCGTTAGATATTTTTTCCTTATGTTCCATTATTTTGAAATTTCATTACTTCACAATTGGCCTGGGTCTTCAAAAATGATATTTTATACTTTAAAATTAACATAATAAAAAAAATTATAAACAAAAATTGATTTTTAAACGATTATTCTTTTTTTAGATAAATCAAGGATTCTCAGGAGTTTTGGGATTTAAGGTTTTTTGGAAAATTTATACAAAAATAATAAAAAAAACTCTGTACTCTTATATGTTTTCGCTATCTTCCGTAATTTAAACATTAATTTGGTTAATGTTTTTGTTTTTGGTCTTCAAAAAGTAACACTTCGTTTTTTATGAATGAAGTTTTTCAATAGTTTTTTTTATTAAAAAGTTATATTATTTAAAAAATATTTTCCATGTTTTACATAAGACAATAATTCTTAGGAAATTTGAGCTTTTTGAAAGATCTCTTTGATGTTTGTCTAAATGAAGGAGCGTTAAGAATTTTAATTTTATGTATTCATTTTTTTTTATTTATTTTTTTTCTGCAAATTTAAAAAAAAGATTCATTCGATCTAAAATTTTAGGTATTGCAAATAAAAGAAATTAAAATTTCAAAATTCTTGAAAATTTTCTTATTAAAAATTCCATAAATCTAAAATTTTATTTTCTATTTTTTCTATAACGCCAATTATTTATAGTAAATCGCCCCAAATATTGCGTTGAAATATTGACGCTCTTTATAATGACAATAGCCGTTCAGTTTGGTAACTCAACGTGAAAATTCACACTGTCTGCCAGCGTCAACATCTGTAAGCACGCAATTGACGTATTTGGGGAAAATCCATTCGGGAGCAATGAAACTTCATTGCGGCGCCAAAAGGTAACTATTCTAACCGGCATTTATACAAAATCATAATTTCCTCATATTCCTTGAGCATACAGAATTATTTTTTAGGCCTTTAGATATATACAAAAAACTTTAAATTTGTCCTGAACGCTTGCTATAAAAGAGAGTTAACACTGGCTAATTAATCAGTTCGTCCTATTTGACTGTCGCAGACTTCCTTATGTGACATTATTCGAAGAGAAAAGAATATGTCAAAAGCCCTCGGAACACTCGTGTTTTGATTAGTTAAAGGCAGAAGGCACAAGAAAATGAGTTCAATGAGAAATGAGAAATCATTTGGGAGAATCAGTTGGGACCAGAGTTGGAGCTACCGCAAACAATAAGTGTAATTAGTGAGTATATTTTTAGCAATAACTCCGAGAGTGCTAACTTTCAAGCTGGCTTACAGGCATTTAAGGTAATTTTAAGAATTTTTTTTTAGATAATATGCACAAAATTCGTAAACACAAATGAAATCAGTCCCTTCGTTATTATTTTAGAACTTTTTTTTTTATATATTCTTGCATATGTAAATTACAAAACAAGTTTTCAGTACTTTTCCAATGCATTGCTTTTCGTTCACATAATTTTCAATAATTGCAGCTAATTTTTAACGAAATCAAATCAAAACGCGCAGATTTTAATTGCTGCAGTCACAGTTCGCATTTATTTTTATTTCATTATAATATTCATTACAATATTTTTCACAGAGTCCATAAATTATTTGCTTGCTATATTTCAACTAGTTTCCTTACAAGCCTGTGCCAACACTGGCAAACACTGAAACTTAACAAAAACAAACAAAAAAAAAAGCACACCAAAAAACGAGAAACCAAAAGCAAAACACTCACTTTATGAACGGACGCTTTGTGTTTAAATATTATTCCGTTATTACGTTGCGTTTAATTCCGTATTCAATTATTCTTACGTTAAGCCATATATAGACGTGTTCCATGCGACAATTTCAAGCCAACTAAGCGAAGCGTTAACATAACTATTTCATTTATACTTATATTTAATTTAATTCGCTCCTCAGGCATATCGGGCGGTACTTGAAAATTACACTCAAACCAACAAACATACGTACGTACGTACTTACGTAGCCACATAAGTTGGTATATCGATATTAAAGCGCAAGCAACAGATAGTCGCAGCAACAGTAGCATTACCAATACAATTACAAATCAAATACGAATATAGTACGACCGAAAGTAATGTAAATAAATCCCGCGCACACACAGCCGCACACGCGTTCGTACACATTCCACGCGCGGGCCACCCAATCCGGCTATCGTAAAATGCCGCCGAAGCCATACATATACATACATAAATGCAAATGTGTATATATGCGTGTGTAGTCGCTTTTGGTTGCACGTTTGTTGCCTTTATTTTGTTGCTGATGTTCTCATGCTTTGATTATTATTTAATTTAATTTTTTCTTTACTCCTTTTTTGTTAGTCTTGTTTTTGTTTTTGTTAAATTCGCGCGTGTTTTTGCTTGTATTTTATTTAATAATTCTATACGTTTGAGCAGTTACGATTTGAATCTTTTGGCTCAGCAGCGGGAGCAACACATTAACGGTATTGAGTTGTGATGATCAGCAACGCAGATATCAGATACGTATTAGGATGGATCAAATTTTTAGGAAAACACTCAAATAATTACAAAAATATAAAACTTTCTATTATACCGGAGTCTAGTTGTGCCCGAATTTATATCCTGTTTGAAAATAAAAAAAAACTTCTATAAATGACCAAAATTAGTCTTTCTGAAGATTATATTAGGGTCTATTGTGACCTCTCCTAAGTCCCAACGTCTTAAGGTGTTCTGGTGTTTCAGACTCCAAGTTACAGAACCGGGAATTCGCACAACTTGAGCTTACAGTGGCCAGTGTAGAAGGAGACAAGTAGTCTTAACATGGACGTGTGATGGATATCTGAAACATGGATTCTGATTTATTTACCAGCTTGATGGAAAAGATTCTATGAAGGGCTCAAATTAGTGTTTCCGAAACTGAAATATATTATTTAATGGACAATTTTTTTGCAGATCTGTTTAACGTTTTCAACAGGTATCCAGATTTATATCTTATCTCAAATTAAATCCAGAAATGGAAACATTTTTAAGAATTTAAGATTATTTATATTAGCAGAAGTTATTATCTGAAAATAAAAAAGTCCCTATTAAAGTCTCATGTTTCCAAAACTTTACAAATAATATTCCACTGAATCAAAAAGACCTTTCCCACGACAATCGAATCTAAGTAACGGGAAGGGACCCGGATTTTTATCCAGTCAAGCACTGTCAATTCGGTACTACTTCTCGGAATTACTTCATGGATGGTTTTTGCCGCTACAACAACAACAACAAACAAACAACAAGAACTATGAACTATAAAAGACATGACTTGTTTAGCAGGGATGCTCAGACCATTCCAAAACAGGTAGGTACATAATCGAAACACCGAAACAACCAACCACTAAAAACCAATGATTAGATACATTTCTTTCAAGAAATAGGATACAGAAAGTAACGAAGTATATGGATTTCTCATATCTCAGAAATTTCCTTAAACCTTACAAAATCAAAAAGTTTGTGTGGCAGTTATACGCTATAGCATTCCGATCTGGAAAATTCGTTCGGATATTGTAGTAATCCTTTGGAGAACAATCCTTACCAAACGTTATGAAAATGCCATGCCAGATAAAAAAAGTTTTCCATACAAGAAGTTGTTACCGATCGTTCAGTTTATATGGCAGCTATATACTATAGTGATTCGATATTGGTCATTCCGACACTTGAGCACTTTCATGGTTAGAAAAGTACGTGTGCAAAATTTCAGATCGATATCTTCGAAACTGACAGAATAACTCTCGTCTATACAGACGGACTAACAGAAAGACAGAAAGCATGGCTTAATCGAATCACTTTAAAGGGTCTCTGCCATTGCCTTCTGGGTCAAAATTCATGCCAAACTTAATATACCCTGTCAAGGGTACCTATAATACTGTATAAGTTATGGATATTATTAAGCATACTGTAGACTTAGACCTAACCACTTGGATATTACTATTTCGTGTGAGATAACGTCATTCACAAATTTCACATTGAGAGATGTCACTGATAATCTTCTCATGAAGTACTATATTCACTGCTGTTGCCTTAAACCATAAAATACCGCCAGACAATACGTCATGGAACTGGAAAACCACTTTATAACTTTGACAAATATGTAAAGCTGCCTTCCGACAGTTTAAGAACAACTTATATTGCAAATTGGCACAACAAGATTTCAATATAATCTTGGACGACAACAGTTATGGCATAAACAAAGTGTGATACACGATTATGACGATACGAGCCATTATGTGACGTTAATGTCAATAATATACTCTTTGAGAGTACTAGGCGAAGAGAGTCAACTATGTTAAGAAAAATATAATATTAGGCTAGATGAAACGAAATTTCGAAGATTTAATTAATACACTACTCTCTTGTCGGCTAACTCGATACTTCGTTAAAAGAGCACAACAGATTTATGCGAGTATTTGCTGGCTTCGATTCGCCATTTCTCTGCTCGCTATACTTGAGCGCTGCTCTCTTGTTAAAACTGTTTATTTATAAGAAACAACGAAGTTATCAAGTGTTGAGTAATTGGTACAAGAGAATATCACCTGTTTGATTAAAGTGTAAATATCGTCAATGATATCAAAGTTTGTTTAAATATTTATACCAGTTAAACCATTGTAAACTATTTTATACCAATTTGTTATACCAGTTTTACCATTGTCAACCATTTTATATCAACTCTACAAGAGTTTCCTCGCGTGCGCTGCTAGTTTACTTGATCAGCTGGTATAATTTGTTCGACTCACTACTCTTTAAAGCTAGACGAATCGAAGACAGCTTTTATTTTCAACTTTGAGCTTAGTAAAAAGAACACTAACGAATCGATTCAAACAAAATCCTTTAGAAATGATTTATAGCAGTTGCTTGTTCGATTCGCCACTCTTCTCTCTAATAGTCAAAATTTGCTAACAGTACGGCGATCCATCCTAATATAGAACTACTGCATTTAAAATATGCACACGCTTGTACTTTCGTGTACATGAATGTCATTTTGCCGGAGAGTAGTACAACGATAAGATAGTAAACAACTCAAGTAGTATGTCAATTAATGTTAAATTTTTTAGATTGACAGCCAGGGATATCCTTAGGGAGATACGTATACTTGTGACACATGCTTACACACACATATATATTTTTTAAGTACGTATATCTTTAAGTACAATATATTACGCACACACGCCCGATAAGATTGCTGTATGTTTCCGGAGATTAGAAATGACGAGTTATCAACAAAATTAAAGAGTTATATACAATATTCATGAAACATTTAGAAGCAATTAAATTTGTTTTGCCTTTTGAACAAAGAAATGGTTTTTCCAAATTTGTTGGTAATTTCAAAATAATTTGTGGTACCGAGTAGTCTTAATGATTCTTAGTGATTTACTATTGATGATTTGAAAAAGTGTGCTTGTGTCATATAAAATTTGTTTACAATTAACAAGTTTGCCAACTAATAAGAATCAGGTAATTTCATTCACTAATTCTTTTAAGAAATATAGAACCTTTATATCAATTAAAATAAACAAAAGGAAGTGAAATCGCCAATATGTTGAAAATTTTCAATTACTTATTCGAGGAAAAATATTTTCACCACTTCTTCCAGAACAGACGGATGTTCCTTGATAATAGTATCGATTTCAAACTGAGTCTTCGTTGCAGATCCTATTTCTTGGTATGATTCAATCAATGAAAGTCCGACCCCCGCTCTGTACACATACATATGTGTACTTTGACAGCTGATCAGTATGGAGAAGCAATTTCAAATCCGGGTGACTGTCTGTCATCCGTTCCTCCTTTTTGTGGACTGGCAGAGCATACTTAAAATCCAAACGTCGGGATTGCTTTCGTCCGACCATATTCTGCAAAGAAGCTGATACATGCTCCTTATCAGTTCTTCGCCGCCGTGTTGATGGCTTTTCGATCCGGACACAGTCAGCTAGCTTAATGAATTTTCTTGCGCTGGAATTTAGTAGTAGCCCAGATAACCTTATTTCGGCATCGTCGAAGTCGATCAGCCTTTTCCTTCAGCGGGTCCCGAACCCAGCACACAGCCCTGGGAATGGATGGTCCGCCTTCTCACTTAAGCTCGACTTCAAAAAGATGGTCTTTCGCTACCCAGAGGACACTTGGTCTAAGACCGGAAGGCGTGAGCTACTTGGACCACATGTAAAAAAATCATTTTTGGCCACTCTCACGCGAATGGCGCTCAGAGAACTTTTCTCAGTTGCGTGAACTTATACACATGACTCCATCTTCTCCATTCCTATATATGTAGGTGCTCATGCAAATTATATGATGTACATACATGCATATGTACAGAGCCAAGCCTCCTGTGGCCATTAATAATGAACATTTATTATTAGCTTGCCTCCAGATATTTATTTCGGTTTTTGCATTTTTTTGTTGCTTACAATCCGTAGAGCTGGCGATTTCTATTAATAAAACACATAAATACATAGATATGTATGTATATATTTGAATATGTATATCAGTACATTATATATCATTTTTTGCTTATCCTATTCATTAAATTGTGCAGGCAAATTGTTGCTGTCAGCTTCCCTTTTTCATATGCCGGCAACTTCACCCTCCTTTCGCCGCGCACAAGAACACCCACATAATTGAAACTGAGTTCATTTTGTAGATTTTCGCAATAAGTTTTTATATAATATATATATAATACATATATACATGACTATGTAAAGTGATATGAATCAACAATGACCCAGAAAAACAGCTCACAGCACAAGGACACGTTCAAGTTCATGTGTATTGATAATGAAATTTTCCACAGTTGAGCAATTGGACAACGCACCGAGGAAGTCAATGAACGAGACAATTATTGATGTTCGCACAAGTGTTATAGGAATTTTAATTAAAGTAATTATTAATAATTTTAAGATATTTAAAAATTCGTAATTAGTATTGCTTATAAATGTTAATGCGATTTTATGCCCTGAAGAGGGTATATTAAGTTTGTCGTGAAATCAGATCCTATAAAGTATAGATATGCGCATATCTGTCCATCTTTCCGTCTGCCTGTTTTTTTTTACACGTTCTTTCCTTCGCAAGAAGCTGCTCATATATCGAAATCGCCTCTACTGGATCATTATAGAATACAGCTGTCATACAAACTGGCCGATCAAGAGCAAGATAACGATTTGGTATACCCTCTAATGCCTTCTACATTTATATTATTATTTGTTTAGGGTATCATAGCTTCGAAGCTTCTTCGTCGAAGTTTCTTCTTTTTATAATTACTTTTGAATATTGCTAATTATTTGCTTTGCATCACACTTTTACTTTTTACTGTTATCGATAAAGCACAAAAAATTCGACTGTGCAGGCACTTAATGAATGCTTCGGACTGTTTTTAAGATACTCATACACACAGAAGAAGCTAATCGGTTAATTTACCACTGATTGTTTGCCAATCATCATACTTGCGCTTAAACACTCACTTCAGAGATAAAAGTAATCACGTGGCCACCATGAGGATCGTTAAATTTGAAACTTTTCCCAGAATTGAATGAGCTGATACTTGAAAATAAAACAAAGGAAATGGACAATAAAGACTACAAACCGGGTGAGTGTGTCGAAAAGAAGTCTTAAAAGCAACAAATAATGCTTTGTTAGTAAATGAATTTTACAACGGTTTGAAATGGTTCCACAAGATTTCATATTTTCTTATGTTCTATGAAAGAAAAGAAACCGTATAAAGTAGTGGTTGCACCGAAGCTGAACCCTTCGCAAAGAAATTTATTTTGTTCTAACAGTATTTATGGTAACTCCATACTATAGCGATTCGAACTGAGCAATTTTTAGGGCAATATAGCAGTTTCTTGGACAATTCATGCCAAATTTTAATTCACGAAGACATTTCCTCAAATAAGAAAGTTTTCCATTACAAAACTAAATTTTATTCGGTGAGTTTATATGGCAAATCGTAACTCAACTTTTTGTGGAGGATTTAGACGAGATATTTTTCAGGTAGTTGGAAATGAGTTTTGAATTTGTCTATCGGATAATAAGAGAGAGCTCAAAGTTGAAGAGATTTTCTTAGAGGTATTTAAAAATGTATTTTTCAGAGAACCAAGCGAACTTAATATTATTTTTTTTTTACCCACCCTAATGTATTTATTATATAGGATATCCGTCGTTTCTTTCTGGGTGCTACAAACTTAATATGTCATGTTTGGAAATTTGGGAATCATTGTGTTTCAATATGGCAACTCACAACTTTATCATTAAGTTTGTTATTTCCAATATTTTGACATACGATCTCTATTTGTTTTATTTACAGTAACTTAAAATGTGCATCTCGGTCAAAAAATGTTATTAAGTCGCGAACATTTTCGCACGATTATCTTTTACAACTTTCCACGTGAATATCCCCAGCAACTTTTGGCAAAGGAGTTCCATCAGGGTTCAGTGTTTATGAAAGATATGTTAAATTCAATTGAGGTCGTTAATCTCTCCATAAAAAAAAACCAAAAATTACACTGTGTTGGAAGTTTAAGAAACAAAGTTTAGACCAAATTTCTTGAAAGACAAGATAAAATAAAAAACCATCGATATATGAACTTTTCACATAAATTGTGAGGTTATGTACCAACGGTGTTAATACAAACGTTTTTGGGTTGTTTTGTTACGTTCAACTTTGCCATGCAATTTGTTTCAATAGGATTTGTAGTTTTGCCGGAAACGGATTTAAAGCACATTTGACCCTTAAAAATTCAACCACGCTTGCTTCTCTTTTGCCTCCAGCTTTGTTATTTCATCTTTCGCTTCCTATGAGTTCCATACATCAGTTTCGAAGGCTTCTAAATAATCTGTTATTGCGTATTGTTTGACGATTAACGCACTTGAATTTCAAAATCAAGAATTTTAATCACCCTGAGCCGCCGCTTACATTCTTATTTCCTAATATAATCTCTGCTTAGAGTGGCTAGATTGGCGATTTAAAACTAAAATAACATATGTATATCAAAATTTTAACTCAAAATAACTTAACAAATAATATCATTTATATCACAGCGCATAATATCAGACATTTTTGGATTTTATCTGCAACTGTCACGGGCTGGAATGTCCGCAACAAGGAGCGGTACTTCAGTTGTGAGTTGCTTAAAACCCGCCTTATCACAAACCAATTTATGGTCAAGTGCGTCAATAATGAAGTAATAGCAAAATATTTCTTCTTACCACTGTAGTTAGTTATAGCAAGTACAAGCACGAGCTTATGTTCTTAAGTGTTGCATTTGTCAATATCGCCACTGCGACTTTGCATGCCGAGAACAATTTATTGCGTGATTTTGTGGCAAAAATTAATACACAAACACTTGAGAAGCACGATTGTGCGATTAAGTGATAACTTGGTTACACTTTTGCAAAGTAATATTTGTAAATAATTAATTTTTCTTTTTAATTTAATGTTAGTAAAACGTTAGAAGTACGTCATTTATATTTATTTGTAAACAAAAAGTAATCATATTTTAATAAAAGCAAGAATCTAGCAAGTAAATAACAGTAAAAAGTGTGTAAACTGTGTGCTAATTGCACGGTGAAGATAAAACTCTCATTGATAACTTTATTTCGAACTTCTTGTGACATATGATGTACACAACTGGCATACAGAAATAATTTCTTGATTACTCATACGCCGTGGGGGCACGTGAAGTGACAATGGTCGGGTTTTTGGTTTGGAAATTTTTGACATGTGATTAATGGTTGTGTCAATGATATTTGATTTTTGGAAACTTCGATTTATTTGTGGAATACAACTCGAAGTTACTACAACAACAATATACAAAAAAATTATTTTTTTATTTTTTATACTTTAGAAATGCTAAGCTATTGATGTATGCCTAATTTGTCACTAGGTTATTCCAATTCCATTATTTACTTTTTACCGAAATTATTTCTTGGGTTTTTGTTTATTTTAAAGTAGCTTTGATAAGAAAGTTATTAGATGAGAATTCTCAAGAAAACTTTTGAAGGGCAGTAATGGACTAACAAAAAACAAGTCATCTTCCTCTTTGGCACCAAAAGCATTACACTGAGTCGATCTGGATCGAGAATACAAAACTTCGCTAGTTGCTTCGGACTCTATCATTTGGAAAGTCCTGTCAGTTGTACATCTCAAGATGTTTGGAGACAAGTTCCTATGATCTAAGTGCTTTCATTGGTGCCCACTTATTTCAACCACGCATGGGTTTCGAATCGAAGAAACACTTCGTTGGAACATCATCTATAAGAGATCTCTAAGAGCTTTGTTATCTCGGTTTGTCCTTGTCCATGTTTGTGCGTCCTATAATATTACGGCAATGATAACAGACTTATGAAACGTAATCTGCTTTCGAATTGCCTATCAAACACAAAGTAGCACTTGATTTTCTGGCTTAGAGTGTTGATGGTATTAATACTCTCACCGAAATAAATTTTTCAAATGTATGGCTACCAGCAGTGACGTAGTTTTCAAGATACCAGGAATCTTTGTGTTGGACCTCCAGGTTCTTTGTCTTGTCCTCGTTCACCACAATACCACTTCTTCGTTTATTTTTCTAGGCGTGAAAAAGCTACGCTGACGCCTCTGTGGTTAATGTCCTTATGTCAGTGTCATCTGCATTCCCTTTCAGTAAATCTTTCTTTTTAGAGTAGATAGAGCCACTGTGATTCAGATCAGCAGAGGATATTAATTTATCCTACATTATATGGGAGTGGTACTGAAAATGAAACAGCTTGAATATAAATACTATTTATTCTATAAATTAGACAGCATAAACCTCTTCCGTCTACCAAAGCACTGCAGTGTCGCCCAAGCGGGGATCACAGCAATTATAGAAAGCATTTTTGTGCTGAAAAGCACTGTGGTCACAACAAGAAATACATATGTCACTAAAAACAGATTAACAAGCGACTTTGAAATCACTAAAGTCTGAGTTTCATCTAAGATAGTGAAGAAATGCCTTGATCTCTTGGTGGATCTAACATTCTATTCTCCGATAAACATGCAATTTCTGTCGAGACTTTATGATATTCCTGGAAACTGAAAAGCAGATGAACTAGCCAGCTTAGTAATTCATAGTCAATATATGGTGACAATGACTATTGTGGAAGCTAGCAGTAAGTACAAGGAGAGGGACTATAAGACAACTTCTATGCGAATGCAAAACTTTGTATGGAATGACAAACGAAATTATTGGACGAGCTTGGAGGTATTTCGTCCAAAAAGCGTGTTTACTCTCTGAAGGATAGACATGTACCTTGAATGTATTGTGTCTGCCATAAGACAAACTCGTATTATATATAGGTACAATTTGAGCAACAGTTTCTGAATTAACGATTACTGATACCTAGATAATTCAATCCATGAACGTTTAGAGTTTGTGTACTTTTTATTTTATGCTTCCGTCCGCACTCATCTCGCACCTCACTTACTTCTAACTACAATTATATGGAAATATAAACTTTTTAGTTCAATTTTAAATGAGTTTAACACATTTGAGCGCATTATCAATTGCCCGAGGTTTATTTAAATTTTTTTAAGTGCTCGCATTATCGGTTCAGTTAATTAAATATAATTAAATTTGACTTTATTTACGAGGTATGCCTGACGTCATCCACTTTCAGTATTGAAACCCCCTACTTGGTAATATCTGATGAATGACTGACTGAGTGCTGAAATTTTCTCTGCTGCTTTTCACGTTCGATTAAATTGCAATAGAGATGAAATGAGATAAATGGTTGGAGATAAAAAAAATTAACATTCTCAGTATATAATATATAGTTTAAGTTAATGTAATTACTAGATACTTAATGGCGTATTGCGACCTAGTCGCTTCGTTAGTGATGGTAAAGTCGTATGAATTGCGGAAACTACAATACTGAAGCACCTGACCTAAAAAATGTCGAGGTAGTAATTCCGATTCTGAAACCCATTCAAATGGCTATTTGATAAACAAAAAGCTTAGACCAGAAATTCTCGATTGTAGGTCGATACTTTTACTGCTAATGTGTAACTATTTCACCAATAAATTCAAATTGAGATCAGTTTCTTAGTCGAACTACGACTATTCCTTTTTGACCTTCCACGCATCATCCTAAGTAACTCGTGCCTACGACTAGTAAGTTCCCAAGTCCTCCATGCAGTGACTCATCTGCTGCGGTTGCTATGGAAGGTAATTGCGTTTATTAATAATTGAAAATTATCTTTGTTACAAATATCAATAAATTACTTGCAAGAATTCAACACCTTCATTTCTCGTCGTTATTTCTAATTTCAATTCTTTTGCATCACATCCTGCCGAACGGTACGCTAATTGGTACTTTAGAGAATTACTTCAGTAAGTAAATATTAGCTAATATTATCTGCTTACTGCGTTCTGGTTTCTGTACAGTTTGAGCTCTATTGTAAAACTTTATATGCACTTCTTATTGTTGTTGTTGTTGAGTAGCTTTTTAACTCACCTTAACCTACTTGAGAGTCAACATAACACTTCATTTGATTATAGGAACATACCCACGTACAAGCATATTTACATTACAGCAAATATTGATGCAAACGATTGTAATTAATTATTATTTATTTTAGATAAATTAATTGTTGTGCTTTAAATTGTTCATATTGCGTATGTTAAATAATTATTGTGACTCACTTAGAATATAGGGTTTCATCTAAAATTTCCTAGTGGCGTTGCTATCAAAGCGACTGTCAAATTAAACACATGCTTTTGACATTGAGATGTAGTAAATGATAAGGCTTGTTTATCAAAAAATCATATAAAATATTACAAAAGTTCTCATTCCGTGTCGAAAACTATAAATTTTCTATACAAGTACTTCATTTTGATCGAACGATGTGAATGGTTGCTACTACCCATAGCACTGCACTATTCGCGCTCCGCCAAATGACAAGCCTTTTGAGAAGATAAGAGCGTCTGCAAGATTTCTGATCGATATATCACAATTTGAAGTAATAGTTGCCGTTTATACAGTCAGATAGACGGGAATGGCTAAATCGGCTTAACCAGTCACGCTGATTATTTTTATATATGGTAGACTTCATAAGATCTCCGTCTAACACATATGTATACTACATAACGACTCGTTTTTGACTAAAATTTCCTAATGGGATAGCTGTCAAACCATGAAAGTCGATTTTAAGCACACGTGTTTGACATTTATATTCAGTATGGTTGAAGCTAAACTTCCACTGTATATTTTGTGTTAAAAACAAACGTAAGGGGTGTATAAATAAAAGAATTAAATTCTTTACAGTCCGCAGAAATCTTGAACTAATCTGCTGGCTCCATAAATAACTTCGAAACTAACTAACACCAATTTTTTCTCGACAGGACGCAACAATGATAACAGTAATGTTCTAGCTGGACTATTGTTCGGACAAACTTCGCATGCTAGCAATCGTTTCGAGATAAAATCTTATCGAAACATGTATCGTCAGTTGGTCATCTTGGTTAGTACTAAGTGATTGCGTAACATGACATTACACTTTGTGAAGATATGTCAAGTAAAGGAGTATGACGCAAGCATCCGTTTGAAAGCGAGCTAAAGTGAAAAGGCGTGTCATCCCTACCCAGTGTTGTGCGCTGGGTTTAGCGCCCGCCAAGTAAAAACAACACCAATGAAAAGGACACAACTGACGTTGAGAAATATCAAAAGCTCAGTCCGGCTCGGGCAGGACTTCCGAGGTTTCAGACAAGGTGAAGGCGTACGCCGATGACATCGATATCATTGGCCATAACAACCGCGCCGTTAGTTCTGCTTACTCCAGGTTGGACAAAAAAGAGAACCAAATGGGTTTGGTAGTAAACGAGGGTAAAACGAAATATCTCCTATCATCAAACAAACAGTTGTCGCATTTGCGACTTGGCTCCCACGTCAGTGTTGACAGCCATAACTTCGAAGTCTTTGATAATTTCGTCTAGCTTGAAACCAGCATTAACACCAACAACAACGTCAGCCTCGAAATCCCTGTCCTACTACGTGGTGCAGAGCTACTTATGTACGATGACAACATCTGATAAGTCGGCGTTTTCGAGAGAAAGCTTCTTCGGAAGATTTATGGTCTTTTGCGCATTGGCAACGCTGAATACAGCTGTTGATGGAATGATGAGCTGTACGAGATTTACGACGGCACTGGAAAATAAGGAACAACGGTTACGCTTGCTAAGTCATGTCGTCTGAAATATAGACGATTTTAACCTTTTGTATCCATTTTATTTTACATAATATTTTTAAAGCTCCAAATGAGTACCCTCTATATTTATGCATATATATATACAAAATACAAAAAGTGTGCTAATATGGAAAATTTTAGGGTTTTTTCTTTGCGAATTGATCGCAATCAGTTTTATTATTATGTATATTTCTGCATTATTTGATTATAATTGTGTTAAATAAACGTCAAGTTAATGGAGCAGCAGAAGTTTATTATGTTTATATTTGAGTTCTAGCATTTGATAACGGTAAAGGACTCTAATATCGTATCAGCAAGACGTCCGACCAAAAATCGTGTTTTGCGTGATATGGTTTATGGCAGCTCTACCATAAAGTACGCTTTTATTATCAAAAGCCATATAAAGCGCAGACATGACCTATCACTATAATTTATATACTCTCGCAAAATGCTGCAACAGAGTATTTTTGTTCATCTAACGGTGGTTTGTAACACCTAACCCGAATCGTGATAGACATAATGGGAAATATGTATGACGCAACGAAAATTCATATCACTCAGATGAGTCAAAATATTATTGAAGATTAGCGGAATAGAACCATTGTCATCCTCACCAATTAAGATATAATTAAAATTTTTTCGATAAAGTAATCGTAGCACATTTGGGGTGTAAACTTTTTAAAGTTTAGATGGCCTCGTCCTAATACGTTTATTGTAAATATCTCACAAACCGTTCTTCTTCTTTACTGGCGTAGACACCGTTTACGCGATTATAGCCGAGTTAACAATAACGCGCCAGTCGTTTCTTCTTTCCACTACGTGACGCCAATTGGATATTCCAGCGAAGCCAGGTCCTTCTGCACTTGGTCCTTCCAACGGAGGGGAGGTCTTCCTTTTCCTTTGCTTGCCCCGGCGGGTACTGCGTCGAATACTTCCTGAGCTGGAGTGTTTGCGTCCATTCGCTGAACTATGTCAATATCGTCGTATATCTCATACAGCTCATCGTTCCATCGAATGCGATATTCGCCGTGGTCAACGCCACAAAGAACCATAAATCCTTCGCAGAACCTTTCTCCTCGAAAACTCGCAATGTCGACTCATCAGATGTTGTTAACGTTCATACCTCTGCACCGTATACCAGGACGGGAATATTGAGTGACTTCTAGAGTTGGATTTTTGTTCGTCGAAAGAGAACTTTACTTCTCAATTGCCTACTCAGTCTGAAGTAGCACCTGCTGGCAAGAGTTATTCTGCGTTGGATTTCGAGGCTGATATTCTTGGTGGTGTTTAACTGGTTTCAAGATAGACGAAAGTATCTACGGCTTCAAAGTTATGACTGTCAACAGTGACGTGAAAGCCAAGTCGCGAGTGCGACGACTGTTTGTTTGTTGACAGGAGATATTACGTCTTGCCATCGTTCAGACCCATTTGCTTTGCTTCCTCGTCTAGTTTGGAGAAAGCATGGTGTTGAGACGGATGATGAAATCGACGAAGAGGTGGTTTGTGTCGATGTCTTTCCACGGGTCGTTTCCATGATTTTGCGTATAGTGAATATCTAGTCGCTTGTTAATTTTTCAGGTCTAAAGCCACACTGATAAAGTCCAATCAGTTTGTTGACGGCGGGCTTTAATCTTTCACACAATACGCTCGATAGAGCTTTATTAGCGGGGTACTCATAAACCATTAAAGCTATAAAAATTTAATGTGCTGAGCGCAAGACATTATAGAAATTGCACTCTGCAAATGGATGAAGTCAGACAATAACCACACCCGTTCTCATATCCTTTTTTTATTGAAAAGTTTTTAAAGTGCCATAACTCACTAAGTAAAACTCAGCAGTATCTAATTTCATAGTTAAGTTAGTTACTTTTTAGCAACTATGTTAAGATTGTTTAATGGGCATCCACTTAAGGTGAAATCCTATATCTCAAGAACGGCTCAACCAATTTGAACCAAATTTGATACAAAACATACCCTTAACATTCCAATGCTATTAATAATAAAATGAGCGGAATCGGATCACAGCCACACATGTAACATATGCAATATAACACAATTTGAGATTCCATACGATTATTTGACTTTAGTTTATACAAAACACCAACCAATTTCGAAGTAAAACTTTGTAAAAATAGTGTCTTTAAGGCCACGATACTTCTAAAAACGTGGCATTAAGTTACTTCTAAACAACTAAAGAAGAGTTAAGTTCGAGTATAACTGAACATTTCATACTCTGGCAACTTGCAATGACTAAACGGGGTAATACTTTCATTAGTACATAAGGCATGTTAAATATATGAGGTTTACAGCAAGTTTTCATCCAATTTTATTCATTTTAAGCACAAAAATGCACTGAATGAAAAAATTCTGTGAAATTTTCAATTATATGGGAGATTGGCCGATATATCCAGTACAAAGTCACTCGGAAGTTCGAATAGAGAGAAAATATAATAAGGAAAGGATTCTCTTCAATTTTCATTTATATATCTCACGCCCCGAAATTTTCTGTAACTATAACTATAGGTGCCAGGGTCCTAATATTCGCTACCTAGGGTTTGAACAGTTTTTGTTCCATCCATACAACGTTTGGTCATAAAACTAGTGAAGACAGACCACAAACTGTTTACAATTACTTTTCCCAGATACCGAATATGTGCCTACAGCCTACTTTTTACCGTTACTGTCGGTCAAGCTGTGAGGTATATTATTGAAATTCAGAGAGAATATCTTCCCGAAAACACATGTTCTTGTGCAAAAAATGGGTAAAATCGAATTCATATTTCTCAAAGCCCTCATAAAATTACCATAAATTGTGGTAATAGCTTATTGTTTGTACAATTTGCAAAGTAATATGAGATTTTATGAGTTCAGATACAGAACGTGTGCTTTTGAGCTTTGGACTAATATATATTTCGCAGATCTCTTGACTCTGCTCTTGTATGAGTTCGATTTAAAAACATAACAACTCAAGCATTTAAAATAATACAAGTATCCGATAAATACCGTTATGTTGTTTTAAATCTCATAAATCATATTCACTCAATTGAAGTCTCGAGCCGTTGCCTCTTTCGGCCTATCAATACCCTTGTCCTCGCAATGCAGGGCCACAGATCTCTCGCAGCTAACTCCACTAGAGCCGCAATAAAAAATTACCAATGTTTTTATGGCTCTTATTTATGCTTAATCATTTTTAGTTTACACACTTTGTCAATCAGTCGAGTGCCATTAAAGTGATTATAATGTTAACTCAAGTGTTTGTGTTATATAAAAAAAATTAAAATTTTTTAACAAATAAATTACGCCGGCAAAAGCTCATTCAGATCGAACAACAACAATCGCTGAATAACAACAATTATCATCAACCATAATTGTTGTTAGCACATGCCTGGTATATGTGATATACACCAGTGGTTATGTGCATGTGTATGTGCCTGGTATGCGTGTCAATAGCGCTGATAAGCTTCAGTTCGTCAAAAAGTCGTTCGAAATTAATTAAACTTCCACTAGTATTCACGGTAGCGCTTTGACTCTGCGCAAATTGCGTTATGAGCAAAACAGATTTATTTACATGAATTCTAATCGCGAGCTGTATTAGCCATTCTCATTAAAGTGTTGTAAAAAGTGCTTGTTAGGAAGGAATTAACTGTGATTTAAGCATATTTGTGCTATTAACTTATAAATACAATAAATAAATGTATTTTGTACAAAAAAATATTGTTTTGCATAATAAAAGCAGTCGAATTAATTATAATGACATTCATGGGAGTTTTCTCTGTGACTAACGGCATTGGAATTTCTAAGCAATTTAATATAACAATTTAACATTTCACAACAGCGTGAGCAGCGTACACTTAAAATTCCATGTTGATGTGTCTACACTGGTGGTATGAGCTCTCTTATTAGAAGACACGGCGTAGTGTGAAAGTTTTTTAATTACTTTTCGCATGCCAGCTAATACAAGATTGTTGGGGGTTGTACATACATATTGTAACAGCTTGTAAAACATTTCATTGGCTTTTAAGCTATTATGTTCGATTCGAAGAAATTCAGCTTTTAATATCTATTATTTGCACACATTTTTCTCCAGAGTTAAGTGTAATATAAATGGCTTGCTAAAAACCCAAGCATAATTGTCATTAGCTGAACTCTAGGGTATTTAACAGTTATTGTAGATTGTAACATACTGAATTCTCCACCATAATTTTATAGTTAAAATTTCAACAGCAAATCTGTTTTTCTTCAGGAATAAAAGGTGTGTCCCAAAACGAACTGAATATGCACATAATAAAGTATTATCTTTAAAAGTTATAATTTATGCAAAATAGATAAATTAAACACAAAATAACGCATGGAATCAGCACATGCATGGATTTTCTTATATCACTTATAAGTATGTTCATTCACACTGTAGCCATAACCAAAGCGAATGGCTGGAATATCATCATAAAAAACTCCTGTAGTTTGCCGTTTGGAAAACATAAAATATTTATAGATCAAACAAATATTCATTTTGTCATCGAGAACTCGTTTACTTTTTTTGTCTTCAATTAATTAATGTGCAAGAAAATGCGCAAAGACCTGTTTCTTACCAAAATCTTCAGATAAAGTTCTCCAAATAGTGTTTTTTTTACACATATTTAATCCCTCTGCCAACATTCTCGTGGTAAAATTTGCATTGCTACTAGTAATTTCACGAACTTTTTCCGTCAATTCAGCAAAACTACAAGCTATTAAACAACATGGCCCTTGATGGTCCTTTAAATATTCGCACCCATTTTTAATAATGTAAACCACAAGCATAAACTTTTTCTTATCAATTCGTATACCCAATATTTTTTTTCAATTGCACCAATTTTTTTTTATTTAATATGACTAAAGCATTAACAACTGTCATCGGATTTACATGTGGTTAAATGCGTTTGAAAGGGAAGGACGTATTCTTATAGTGTTGATTATAGGTAGCGCCACGTCTTGAATATTTTATATACAAAGTTCGGCGATTTTTGGGACTTATGTGACCAATACGACCACGCCTATGAAGACCATCCTGATGATCCGATTTTGCAACACTTCTACCAAATAAGGCAGTCTTATAAATGGTCAGAAATAGCACGTCTGTTTGACATTACGTTTATTCTTCCTCAAAGAGTTTGCTATGTAATCTATTGAGTTTCATTATACTTTTTTTTAAAAACCTTTTTTGACAGATCACGCGTGAATTTCTTGTTCTGCATTATTTGGAATTGCATCATGGAAGTACTTATGCCTGAACAACATTGAAAAATCGCTCAACTTTACTACGAAAATTCACGTACTATTCGCAACAACGTCACCCATCTTGAGACCCAGCATTCATGATTGGATAATATTCGACCGAATAAACCACGTCCAGCAAGCAGTGAAGACAATATAGCAGCCGTAGTTGAGATGTACACGAAGACTCCGTGAAGTCGCTTCGGGGCCGCTCAGCATCTTAGACTAACGTATGGAACGACTTGGCGCATTTTACGTCGAGATCTTAAATTTTAAGCGTACAAAATACAGCTTCGCTCTGTGGCCTCTAGAAAACTTCCATGCGGATCCTATGTTTTCGAGCCAAACTTTGTTCAGAGATGAGTCCCATTTTTGGCTCAATGGGTATGTAAAAAAGCAATACTGCCTCACTTGAGACGAAGAGCAACATCACGCTTGTCATTCGCCAGTTACCAGTCGAAATTCTCAAAACGAGCCATCGGAAATAAATGCCAAAAAATGTTCTTTCGAATGATAATGAACCTTCCCCATTAAATTTGTAGTTTATGAGTGGTTTCTTTAAAGAAGTGGGGAACCTCGAAATAGATCACCCAATAAAACCTAAGAAATGAAAAGGGCAGTGTTGAAAA
The DNA here is from genome assembly GCF_016617805.1 of Bactrocera tryoni. Taxonomy (NCBI): domain Eukaryota; kingdom Metazoa; phylum Arthropoda; class Insecta; order Diptera; family Tephritidae; genus Bactrocera; species Bactrocera tryoni. The sequence goes on along the minus strand of NC_052501.1, from coordinate 10,755,234 downwards.
AAACGCTGTGTTTCTTTAACATTTTTGATGTTATTGTCATTAACTGAGGTGGGTAGACCACTCACATGAGGCATTTCTCAGTTTAAACTGACCAGTCTGGGTCATTTATGTTTCAATTATAGCTTTGGGATATTTTGAGTATGTTAATGTCAGATGGCACCTGATGAGCGAGAAAGGTGGTGAGGTGGCTTGGAAACGCCATCAACAACTTATATATAACAAATAATTTTGATGAAATGAACACATAAAACTCGATTGTCTTTTTCAAAATATTAATCTATGAATATTCAAAATCTGTTATTCATAGACAGCCATAGGAATCCTTGAACAGTTCCTTCAAGTAGCTTAACAGAAATTGGTGGAAATGTATCGAGAATGAAGTATTTTATAACGATACTGCTTCGACATTCATGTGAGCTGATAAAAACATTAGTACTAACTATAAAAGTCAGTTGCCACTAACAAAATAGTTGCCAAAAAAGCTTCAAACAGTTTTAGATCAACCACCCCACATTTGGAGGTTATAGCATTTTTATTAGCCAATTCGAATTTTTTCGATTCCTACATTCTAAGCTAGCGCTGACATAAACTTAGTGGGCTAAAAATTTAAATGACTTCCACTTGCCATATACCATACTCGTGCACACTTAAATGGTGCAGCGAGGGCAGACCTTTTTGTGATTTCTCCATTTTCCACGATTTAATTACTTGGTACACAAACAGTTGGAGTGCAAAACTGAAAAGTCAAAACGGCGTAATTAAGTGTTTTATATGCCGAGCACGCGCACGCAAGTGTCTAAATTGATTAAAATGTTTAATGAATACTGAAAATCATACTGTACATGAACTTGAAATGCACAAATGTTGGAGGGAAATATTTTGCACAAATGTAGACGCCAGTTCATATGCCATACGCCAATTTCAGTTGGAGGTCTCTCGAATTTGCATATGAGGATGACACATAGCTGGCATATACAAAAATGGTATAATAAAGGTTAAGCATTTTGAAAAATGCACAAAAAATCGGTTCAATATACGGTAATTGTGAACATTTGTTTTTCTGTTTGTTTTTTGTGTGTTTCGGGTGTCACTCCATTTTGGCGGAACTAATCTCAAAAAAGTTATGAATCAGTTAATAAAACCTAATTACAAAAGGTTAATAAATACTTGCTTCAGTTAAATAGTTCATAAAATGCATCGAAGCACTAGACTTATATGGCTTAAATATAGAAAACATTGCACACTTTCAATCTAATCCAGGCTATACGGCGATCTGGACGGAAGTGTGGCAAAGAAAATAAAAACGCGATGGAATGAACTATTTGTGCGCAAAATTCTTGTGCAAAACCATATATGGGAAATATACAAAGTTCATACTGGCATTCGATAGAAGGTACTATAGGAACATGATTGGAATATCTAGTGGTCATAGTTTGGTGGTGCCAACCGTCTGCAGAATAGGGCTGACATATCGAGTAGCCTGTAGGAAATACCAAGAGCGATCCGCCAGCGAAACAACAGAGCATCTCTTGTGCATGTCTTGTTGGGACTTTATGCATGATTAAATTTGAAATCATAACCGACCTATGACTTGTATTAAACGGAAATCCTTTAGCTAACTCTTTCCGCCTACTTTAATTAATATAAACAACCTTCAACTCGAACTAACCATTTCGTGAAGATATCTCGTTAACTAAAAACGTTTTGTAAACAAGACGGATGCGTGTAATATTGGTAGTCGAAAAAGTATTTTCGTAATTCTAATCAAAATTCAACTTAATTTTTATATTTATAATGAATTTAGATGAACCAAATATGTACCATTTTGGTCAACTACTTTTTGCCATTTTTCCGTTAGGGACATTATTCCATCAGCGTAAAACTGTTCTGGTTTCTCGGCGAAAAACTGCCAGAAGTAATTTTCACAGGCTTCACCTGAAGCCAGCTTTACGTCATTAAGGGAGTTCTGCATTGACCGAAACAAAAAGTAGCCCGATGATGCAAGGTCAGGGCTATATGGTGGATGAATAAAAATTTACCAACCAAGCTCACCCAGTTTTGAACTACTTTTCATGTCCAGTTACCATTCGCTTCAGAAATCGATTTAATTTCGTTTTAACAAAGAATCGCAGATGTTAATTCGGTCCATTAAATTTTTCACAGACAACTCATGTGGTACCAAAACATGGAACTTCTTTTTGTAGCCAGACTTTTTTAAAGGGTTCAAAACCATTTGATGATGCATGTTAAGTTCCTTGGCGATGTCATGGCTGCTTATGTGATGGTCCTTTTCCATAACTTCATCGACTTTTTCAACAATAAGTCGACCAGAGCGATGTTCATTTTTTGCATCGAAATTTCCGGAAAATGACTGATACGGCATCGTCTCCGTAAACTTCACAAATATCATTGGTGGCTTACGTGGCATTCTTCCCTTTTTTATACAAAAATTTCTAATTATAGCGAATTTCTTCATTACTTTCACTCATTTTGAACAGCTCTAACTTTTTTTCAACTTACCCGAATTTATGTTTGGCTAAATGAAGCTTAAGATCTCACCTTTCCAACACTATATGGATGACACAATGTATTTGGTAGCACTGGAGATGTACGACTGCAACGACATCTATTGTCAAAATACGAAAAGACTTTTTCGACTATCCAATATTTCAGATCGATATCTGAAACACCGGTAATATACCCCGATGAGGGTATAAAATTATGTTTGCTGAGCGGTGATTCCCAACAAACGTAACATGGCAATTCATAGCTCACATTAATAATACTTATAAAAACCAAAACATATTCGATAGTAACCTTGTTGTTCTTCTAGTCGATTCAAAATTTACTTCGCTACGCTTATTCAATTGTCGTTGATCCGCTTTGTGTTTTCTCAGAATTCCAAGAACTGCTCATTGCTTTGATATTCCGAATTCGCCAAGTATCTTCAAATGATGTATTTATGACATACTTTGGCACTTAAATAACACAATTGACGTCATTAGCAGACCAAATGTTTGTTTATATTTTTTTACCAAAATAAATAGTAATAAATAGTGCCTGCAGCACATATGTATACATCCTATCGGCAGTTGCCTTCCTTACCACCAGCAGTTTAATTGATTTGCGATCCATCTATTCCGTCAAAAACAAATACCTAGAATAAATGTCAGTAGGTGAAATATAAACTGTTAGCATATGTTTGTTTGTTTGTATGTATGTACTGCGATTGGTTTTGGCAATACCCAACTGCGTGTAGTTACCGCAAAAAGCGACCGCCTTGGAATAATAAACACGGTTTCAATTCACCATTCGGTCATTGAGTTGGCTCATTTGCATGAGCGGGCTGTTCGTAGCAAAACAAAAACGAAATACATATACATATAGTACATACATACATTTGTGAAATTGTGTGAGGTGAAGTAAAAAGCAACAGGTAAACTGAGACTGTGTACAGCGTGACGTTTATATGACGCTATTGACCGCAACAGCACGTGACTTGACAGCAAGCCAAATGATTGACCGATGTTTGGTTCATGAATTTGTAATGGATGGTTATGTACGGCCAGATTGTCTGATAACGCCATCAGTTTGATGGAACTGCTTTAAAGTTAACAGTTTAAAAAATCACTGTGGTATAAAATATGGTACTGGATTGGAGACAGATCTATAGATCTCAGAATTATCTACATGTACATACATGGCCATTGAAATATATGTCTGCTGAACCTGAAATAGATAAAGTTTCTGAACATTATTTGATGAGATTGAAAAATATTTTGGAATAGGGTTGCCATCTATAAAACAAATAAAAATGAAAATTTTACAAAATTTCTACTCAACAGATGGTATTTCAAAAAAAATTGTGAAAATTTTTAAAAATTTCAAAAATTTCTGATTTTGTATTTTTTTAGTAACATAGTTGCCATCTAATAGTCTAAAAACATAAATAACAACAAAATTTAATAAATTTAAATAAATTTTATTAAATAAAAGCCTGCCGAACCTAAAGTCTCTAAAAGTTTTTCGGATGTTTTTCGATGAGGCTATATTTTAAACATACTTTGGAATAGGGTTGCCATCTATAAAACAAATAAAAATGAAAATTTTACAAAATTGGTACTAATTGTAAGATATTTCAAAAATATTTTGTTATAAATTATCCCGCAAATTTTCGGTTTTGAATGTTTTTAGGAATAGAGTTGCCATGTACCAGTCTAAATATCAACAAAATAGAAATAAATGTCTGCCGAACATGAAATCTCTAAAGATGTTTGTTACTCGATGAAGTTTTATTTTAAATTTTAAACGTATTTTGGAATAGAGTTGCCATCTATGAAAAGTAAAATTTATAAAAAATAAAAGATTGTACTAAATGCCTGGTGTTTAGTAAAGGCTGCCATGAAATATTCAAAAAGTTCTCGAGTTTGATTTTTGTTTGAGTAGAGTTGCCATCTAGGACATTCAACTTAAATGTTATAAAAAAAAAACTTAGAAAAATCGCTGCCTCACAAAAAACGTTTAAGGAAGTTCTCCGAATTATATCGCTTTATTTTAAACATATTTGGGAATAGGGTTACCAACCATACTTAACTTAAAAATAATCGAACAATTTGTATACTCCCCAATAGTAAAATTAGACATGCTGCTAATGTGAAACCTCAAAAATAATTTTATATGCCAACCACCTGGCACGTGGTCGAAACTCGTGGCTGTTGCCGCCTTTTCACTTGAACAATGGTAAGCACCGTCGCTAAGCACATACTTGATATACCCATAAATTTCTTGTAACTGTTATAAAAAACTTAGCAGATATAGTAAATTATTAATACTTAATTGATTGCTTAATTGCATTAACGGTTGTTCACCGTGTTCTGTAACTTAATAGTTAAAAACACTCATAAATACTTGAAATAGAGTCCGCGTTTATGTAAATAGTTTTCTGTAGCCAACTTAACCACATGCTAATTTACAACAATAAAACTGTAGAAATTGTGAAATTTTTTTTCATTCTTCTGTTTACGATACTTTAGATTACCGCAAATACTTGTGAAATGGCAGAAATCTGTATTTTTTGTCAATAAAATTTATAGGTATACTATAGAATCGGGAACCACCATTCAGAACATGTTCACTTCACATATATTAGAATTTTTTATGGTTTCCAAACTGATACCATATTTTCGATGAAATCTAAAATCCCAACACAATAATAGCGTTTTATATAATTTTTTCGGTTTTTTGACCAAATCAAATCTTCGTGTTTATAAATACTAATTATAATGTAAGTAAGTATATATTTTATGTAGCACCTTCTTTGTTCTTTGTACAGATCTGGCTAATGGTATCGTGCGCTATATATTGCATATACGTTCATTATAAAAAGTAATTACCTGTCTAAGATCACCTGAATGAGTTGTTCCTCACTTTGGCAACCACTGTCGAGCGGAGTACGTCCACTAGGTAGCTAAAACATTTCGAATGATCTAGTTAAGGATCACCAAGAATAGTATGATAAAAACGTTACAATTAACTTTACTAGGTACAAATATCACACTTAGTCGGCCACTGATAAACAGAGCCAGTTTCATCTTCTGTTATTATTTCACAAGTTTTATTTGCTTGTTTCAATCATCATTTTCTTATCAAATAAATAATATATTTAAAGTGAAGGAAATGTTTATGTCACTTCATTATGAACACTTTTCGTTTCTTTAGTCTGCAGTTCGTTCCATGGCTGCGCTACCATTTGGCCAAAAAACAAATACAACAAATTCGTTACGAAGAGAAAAGCAGCTGTGAACAAGAATATGATATTCCACTGCCAAGGATCGTTCTGAAAAGATATGATAAAACTAAGTGTGCTATATTATTTATATAACTGTTCATCAATATGTCGATACCAAACAAGGTTATTGATAGGGTGATTTGCTCTCTAAAACAACTCTTCGATATAACGCTAATATAAGCCGCAGTGGTATTATCTATTTACTTGCAAAATTAAGGAATTTGCCTATCTCGGAACCGGCAGAAATCAGAAAATTTATAAAAAAAATACCAACAATTTAATCCTGGAGATCAAACACAGCATAACTTTTCTCCACTTTGGGATTGGTTGACAATTCAGAAACAGAACTCTCTCTCTACGAACAAAAATTACTCTATAATTGTCTTATCATTCCCGTCCTATTACAAGAGAGAACTGCTCATCGCAAGAGTTTTGAAGACGTCGAAGGGTTTCAATGAAAAGACCAAGGGTATAGGAATCTGTATACACTTGGAATGTACAACTGGAGTGACGTCGTAAAGCATAGAGGCTACTGGCGAATTCTTATATTCCCTATGCAGATCAACCAACGGTTGTAATTTGAAAATATCGTTATGGACAAAATAATAGGTGTGAGTTTAGCCGCTATAGTTTATTATGCTATAGTGCTTCATTAAATTTAGTTGCCGATATAATAAGCGTAAGTAATATTAAAAAAAATATGTGGTTATTTCCAAGTATTAATCGTATAAATTTAAGTATTGGAGTATTTGTAATTTAGAATGAGTCGTAAGCGTCAAATGCGACCTGTATGCAACTGCCTAGTCACCCACCTGATCCCAACCCAATGGAGAACTTGTGGAGTGACCTTAAAAAGAGATATGCAGCCTTTTCATGTCAAAATAAATAGCAATTGTGGCGGAAAGCTACTCAATTGGAAATCTGCAAAAAATTAAATCAATTCATGCCGAAAAGAATTGGAAAAATTATGAACACTCACGGAAGATGTACAGTTTATTAAAAACCCGTGGACCGAATAGAGGTGAACTTGATTTTTTTGTTTTCATTTAGAAAAAAAATATTTTACATCTATTATTTTTACCAATGCTAATACTTGTTTAAAAAACAAAATCAATTCGCAATAATTTTCGACATATTTAGGTTTAATAAAGTCTTTTTTTTTACTTTATTAAACCTAAATATAACTAAAACGCAATTGTTTAACTTGCAAATATTTCAAAGCTATTAAGTAAAAACTATTATTTTGTCCATAGGTGATTGGAATGATATCGTTTCGGATGAAAATTCATTAACTTCTGGACAATATCTTAAATTGACGCATAGTGCCCGGCTTTGGTGGATCATTGCTTTATTCCGACTATACCAGTTATCTTCGACTTTAACCGCGTAAGCGGTGTCTACGCCAATAAAGAAAATGTCAAAGTTTGGATATATATTATATATATATTAGTTGCCTTGCCATAAAGGTGACAAGGGAACACTCTATGAACTATACTACCATATCAACCTCTCAGAAGTCGGACATCGTCGCTAGATATGAAGTCTATCGGCAAACTTTAATCACAACTGCAAGGGCAGTGGAGCCATAAACAGAAATCACAAATACGATGTTAAAATATTTTTTTGTATTCCGTAAAGAATGACTCTACATTCTATCGAGAACCTGAGCTTAATTAATCTATTTTATTTTGCATCTGTGTATATTCATCAATTTATACTTAGGTACTTATTTTTCTTAAATAAAATCGCCAGAAAATTACAACCTGAATGTTCTGCTCTAGCATCTACGGCAGATCCTCACTTTAGCTAAACTTTTGCTAGAACTGATTTAAAAAACTTTTGATCACTTAGATTACTCACCTCATCTTTTACGACTTCTGCCACAGCTATGGGCGAAAAAATGGCCGCTATCATGACGAATGTGCCGGTAACACCAGAGAGGAGTGGAGCAAAATTTGGCGCCAGGTCAATGTGATTCAATGAACTACCAAGCGTAAAAGTCGAAAATGCGACAACGGTAATAACGATACAGGAAATGTTACCCACCGCATTGTCCTTGGACAGCAAGCTCATAGTCGCCAATGCAGTGGCGGGCACCCAGTTCGAAATCGTATTTAATGACTTGCGCACCAGCGACAGACGCACTTTTCTGACTTTCAGCAAATAATGCGAGATGATTGTCACCATATAAGTGCTGATTAACATAATGAAAAATGGCAGCGCCGATATTAAAGCATTTATATGGATCTCGTAAGCGTACATGCCGTTCAAATATATGGGTATCTGCTGGCCCATGGTCGCGATCGTAAAGGCGTGACTAATTTTATTTAACAGCAGCACCAAATAAGGCACTGAAGTGGCGATCGCGCACCAGGGTATGGCAGCCTTGCGGCGGTTTTCGCGCATACTAAGAGTGCCGGCAGATTGTATGAGCTGCTTTTCAGTGACTGATATACGTTTGGAGACCCATGGTGATTCAGCGCCAAAGATTGACCAGAAAATGCACCACACTAAGCCGGCGAGACCTGCAATGCAAATGTAAAAGAAAATAAGTTTAAATTATTGCTTTAACTCACTTAAGTACCTGGCATATAAAAGGCCGCTGGCCAATATAATGATGACACTGATAAAAAGCCGCTATTCATCAAGCCTAAGGCTACGCCAAACTCCGCGCCAGATTGCGAGAAGCCACCGAGCAGACTTCGTTCGTTGAGTGGACACCACTTGGCTAGATGTCCAAAGATTGTGGGAAATAAAACGCCCTGCGCCAAGCCTTGCAACGCGCGTAACAAAATAAAAGTGATGAAATTGCCAAATATCAGACTCAGCGGCAGCACAATGCATATGAATGAGGAGAAGAAGAGCGAACAGAACAAGAGCTTGATGCCACCATAGGTACTACAGATATAGCCGCTGGGTATTTGTACCAAAATTGCACCCCAATAAATACTTCCTAGCATAGTGGACTTTTCGTGCGGCGTCAATGAGTAACCCTGCCAATAGAATAGTGAAATATATTTAAAAATTCGAGTTATTCTAGTTTGCAGAGGGATCGAGAGCGGCATTGTTAAAACAAAAAATAAATTTAAAGTTTAGCCCAAAAACAGCTTAAATGAGGCGCTAGAATTATTTCTTTCCCAAATATTGAGTAATCGAACTAGCTCATCCCATAGCGGACTTCTATACCAAAATTTAGCGTCAATCTAGAGCAAAGGCATAATTCTCGAATCTGCCCGTCACTTCCAACGTGGACCTCTCCCGAACTACTGATTTCTTTTACATACCTCCGGCATAAAATGAGCGTACGTGCCGTTGGCGGTTGTGAGTACAACAATAACTTCGGGCACATTGACACGCTGATGGAAGGTCAACACCAAGGAAGTGAACAACAGCAAAATTTGTGTGTAACGCACTGGAAAGGAGCTACCTGGAAGAAAAATATGCGACGTTTCTTCCAAGTTCCATCTCAATCTTCAAAGCTTACCTAGACACATAGCCAATAAACTCTCAGCATTCTTTGATGATTGTAGACAATGCTTTTCATCCTTATTTTTTGTTTGATATTTCGATGCAGAATATTAGCAGTTATGAATGTCGTGTAAAAATATATATTTTAGATAACACACACCAATTTTGATTACTCTTGAAAGAGTAATGAAGTTGAAATATTTTGAAATTTTCAATATATTATATGAAATTCGAACACAATTTATTTTCTTTTTGTTACATCAAATATACAGAGGTGGAAAAATAAAGTTTTAAGTCAGTCATCTTCTGATATTGTTATAGTTCTAGGACGAGTTCTTGAAAGAGTTTCAGCTTACAAATAATTTACGCGATGTGTCCTCTTGATCTTAAAATTTTTGAAAACCTTAGAACAATGAAAACGAACCATAGAAGAATAAAAATTTTAAAGAGAATTCTAAAAAGCCAAGGAAGTATGAGTAGCTGGATCACCTTACCGAGGCTCATTTAAAAATCCAATTTCAATGGCCTTCTTAAAGTGTTACTTTAATTCTAAATAATTTAAATGAATTTTGATTTTTAAGCACATCCTTTTAAGATTTTTTTTCGTTTGGGAATATCTAACCCTCATATCTTTGAAAACAAAGCGAAATATGCAAAACAACCCAACGTGTCATTTATTGGAAATATTCTGTAGAATTTTGAAGACCCATTTGGCTAGGCAGCTCATCACACCTCATCGCAAAATTTATCGAAAGAAATAATAACAATTTCGTTTTTGACGAACTAGAAAGGTAAAAGGATCAAAAACTACAGAAACATGAAAAATAATTAAACCTAAATTAAGTTAAGTAGAGAGAGATAGAAAATGGGTGTTTTTGTATTAAGTAGTGAAAACATTAATATGTAACAGTATTATATATTAAACAATTTTCAATTTATTTTACAATATTCCGAATTGTGTCGACTTGAAATGACACTACTGTATTGTTTGCAGCCCGATTATCCTTGTTTTCGATTTTGTCCCAAGGTTGTACCACCATTTCTCCAAAGATTAAATAAAGCAGGTTTCCCAAAAACAATAATGCAGCAATTATTAGAAAAATTATGTTCCACTGTGAGCGATCATTCTGCCAAAAATATAATTAACATTTAATATTTAATTCAAAATAACTTTCAACACGCTTAAAGATAACCCACCTCATCCTTAACGATCTCTGCGACAGCGATTGGGGAGATCACACCCATGCCTGTCATGACCATATTTGTCATACCCACCAACATGCCACCGAAATTCGGCGAGAGATCAATATGATTTAGCGAACTGCCCACTGCAGCCGCCGCATAAGTGGTCACAGCGACAATCAAGCACGCAATATTTGCCGAAACATGCTCTGTGCTCAGCAGCGTCATCACGACGAAAGCAGCGGCAGGTACCCATGTCGAAAGGGTGTTCATGGACTTGCGCACCAAAGCCAGTGAGCACTTGCGGACGACAAGCAAATAGTGAGCGGTGTAGGAAACCAAGTGTGACGTCACGAACATGAGGAAAAATGGCAGCGACGAGAGCATGGCATTCACATGTATCTCATAGTCATACAGACCGTTAATATATAATGGTATTTGTTGCATCAGAGTGAAGATGCTCAAACCATGACTCAACTTGACTAGGACTAAGACTAGATAAGGCACTGAAGTCAAAATGGCGCACCAAGGTGTTGCCACATTGCGTTTGGTGATGGTAGCAGCTACGCCAACTTCGTCGATGAGTGTACATTCCTTATGTGAAATATAACGGCACTTATGTGGTGACTCTGCACCAAACGCCAGCCACAACGCCGACCATATTACACCAGCTGCACCTGTTGGAAGGCAACACGACAATTACATATAAATATCATAAGCAAAGCAATTACAACAAACACACGCACCGGGCACATAAAATATCGCCATCCAACCAAGCGACGTCACTGCCAGCAAACCGCTACATAAGAAACCCAGTGCCATACCCATATCCAAGCCCGATTGTGATACGCCACCCAGCAGACTACGTTCTTTCAGTGGACACCATTTGGCGAGATGTCCATATACGGCGGGGAAAACAATGCCTTGGGTACAGCCCTGCAGCACGCGGAACGCTATAAAAGCATCGTAACCGCAGTAGACGAGCACATATGGCAGACCCAAACTAATGAGTGAGGAACCAAGCACGCAGCACAGCAGCAGCTTGACGGTGCCGTAATGACTACTCAGGTAGCCGCTGAGTAGTTGTACTGAGAAGGTGCCCCAAAATACGCTGCCCAACATGCTGGAGCGCTGGTGTGGTGTTAAGGATGCGTAGTCCTTTGATAAAGATACAATAATTTTTATTTATATCTGAAGTGTTTTATTAAAGAGGATAATTTTTTAAATCGGTAAATTATAGGTAGATTATCATTTAAATGCAAAACCCCTTATTTGACATAAAATTTGTGGAAAGATAATATCCAAAAATGTCAAAATTTTTTGCTGCTCAACGAAGGATGGACCAAATTCTCTACGGATGTGTCCAGAGTTCAGGAATATTTGATGAATATTTCCGTAAAGCATCCGCAATTCCCGCTTTGTGAAAATATTATTCAAAGCTAGTAGATAAACTTGGCCAAAAAGCATAAGCGCTGCAGCTCCTTGTGAGCTGTTCGCATATGTGATCTTTAGACAAAGTTGTTTTGGGTTATTATCCGAGGCACTTTTGTTGCTTTCATGACAATTAATTGCCGCCGAGTGGGCTGTCAGCCCTGCGTCGACGAGGCCGTACTGTAGCCACGTGTTAGCTTTTATACCTAAGGCTGTCAGGTAGGCATTCTATCTCAGATGATGTCTAATTGGGGTATGCCGCCCTTAATTGGTCATCAGAACCTTTCGAGTGAGTTCAACTATGCATAGATGACAATGAACCGTAACTGTACTTATAAAATCTTGAATTAAGCGTCGGAGGCCCTATAAAGTGTATGCTTGTATATAAAAGATCAGTATGCTGAGCTGAGTCGATTTAGCCAAGCCCGTCTGTCTGTCTATCCGTCTATCTGTATATATACGAACTAGTCCCTCAGTTTTTAAGATATCGTTTTGAAATTTTGCAAACGTCATTTTCTCTTCAAGAAGCTGCTCATTTGTCGGAACCGCCGATATCAGACCACTATAACATATAGCTGCCATACAAAATGAACGATCGAAATCAAGCTCTTATATGGAAAACTTCCTCATTTGAAATGGTATCTTCACGAAATTTGACATGGATTACTGCTTAAGATGATAATATAATCTCCGAAAAAATTGTTCAGATCAGACTACTATACCATGTAGCTTCGGTGAATTTAAAGCAAAAAAAAAATCTATTGCTAATGTTGTACTCTCAAAATCATCGACTTTTCAAACTACTTTCAATTTTCAAACAATTATTCTTCTTGTACCTACAAATTGTGGTTGAGTTGTGTTTGCTGTTTCATTTAATTTGTTAAGCACAACAATTGCCACGGACAAATTAACCCGCTGATAGAAAACCAATAGTATTGCGGTGAACATCAGCAGCACTTGGATGTAGCGCGCAGGTATTATGAATCCTGGAGTAAAAAAAAATATTATATTAATGTTACCTTAGAAAACTTTCTATTGAAACAATGAAGGCTAACAGAGACTCTCCTACAGTATTTGGCAATGTTTGTGTGCATTATATATTTACAAATATTAAAAGGTTAAAGAAGAGAGTTGATAAAAAATGTAAGACACAAGTTTTTCACAGTGTCCCCTTTGTGGAATTCCATTATACCATTTCCACGTAATTCAATAAAAAAATTTATTGTCGCTGTCAAAATAAGCTCTTTTTAACCCAATGCAACCATGCCAAAGCAAAAGCCTCGGCTGCGATAGCTTTCAGTGCCCTCAGACAATGATTTTTAATGGCCGGAATGAACTCATGACACCTTCACCGAAGCGGATTTTCCAGTTTCGAAAACACAAAAAGTCACAGAAAACCAAATCTGACTAATATGGTGACTCTTGACTAATCTGATGACTTTTGTTTCGTATTTGAGCAAAGACTCAATCGCAATGAGGCTAAAATGTGACGACGTATTATGGTGATGAGAAATTCATAAATCTTCCGTCTAAAAATCTGAAAGTTTACGACGAACTGCCTTTTGTAGGTGGGTAACGTTTCAACACGGCCAAATAGTACTCCTTACTGACCGTTCGACCCTGTGGAATGCACTATTCCACAGTAATCAGAGAAAACGATGAGAATCACCTTGAATTTCGACCGATTTTCACTTGATTTTATCGTTTTGGATCGCTTTTACAGCGTCATTCGCTATATGTTTGGACCGTCTATACATTCTATTTATAAACCCACACTTCGTCACCATTTATTATGCATTTTATGTTTGTAGGGGCCTCAAATGCGTTGTCAAAACGTTGTTGCGAAGAAATCCGACCTTTTAGTACGCGTCTTGCATTGACACACTTCATACCCAAAACATTAACCAAAATGTATTGAGACGAGCCATAAAATATTTTGAGATATTTTGATATCTTTATGAAGTCAACTTGGTTATTTTGAAAAATTAAGTTTACGATGAACTGCCTTCCGTAGGTGGCTAACGTTTCAACACGGCCAAATAGTACTACAAAATGAAAGCAAGCGAACCATTGTTGTGCTACACGAGCCGATACAACATCGTCTCCGAAAACTTCACAAATTTCATTGGTGGGTTTAGTGGCATTCTTTACTTTTTTATACAAAAATTTCAAAATATAGCGAATTTCTTCATTATTTTCACTAATTTGTGGACAGCTGTAACTTTTTTCGAACTTCCCCGAACTAAATATTTTTTTGGTTAAATGAAGCTTAAAGTCTCATCTTCCAAAACCATGTGGTATGACCCAATGTGATTGCTAGCACTGGAGATATACGACTGCAACGACATCTACTGACAAAATACGAAAATACTTTTTCGACTACCTAGTAGATAACAAAAATTTATACGATTTCTGACCGCAGTTTTTATGAACCGGGTCAGCTTAAATTTGAACAGATGGTACTTTTTCACAATTACTCATTTAGGAATCGAAGTAATATTTATTTATTTTATTTCTTAAGTATTTTTGTGCACATAACTTATTTGTATTACTAACGCCTTGATTACCATCAAAATAAAAAAAAATATCAAAATCTTCTATAGTATTTAGCACGGTCAATGGCTTTTCTAATGGAACTCTCTGCATTTGAAGGTAAACACAAAAGACTTTGGACACAAACTTGCTTCTTCCACGCATATTACCAAACTGCCAAATATTAATGCAAACAAAATTTACAGTTAAGTACCCAAAACTTTTCACTTGCCATTTTGAATTAAGTCGAACGATTTTGTCACCATTTTGCGATTATATCAGGTTCTTAATAAAATCTTCTTCAACATAATTCTAGTTAAAAGTACTTTGAAACTACACACAAATTTGCAACACCAAACTATTATGCGACTAGCCACCAACTGCCACAAATAAGCGCTTTGTTATTGTCTTCACTTGCTAAGCACTTGTGAGGAAACCGGTTCACCGTGATCGTTCTACGGAGAGTCCAAAGCTTGAGTAACTGGAAGGCAACATGAAATAGCTTAACGCACAAATGCACTGGCAGCGACGATTTATTTTTAGATGCTGCAACTTATGCCGCGACTGAATGCAGTTGCGTTGCATAAAAAGTGAATTGAAAATGAAATGTGCAGCATGCCAGCGGAGAAGCCTATAAACAGCTGTGTCCCAATTGAGAAAATTTTATATGGGAAATGCAAAAACCATAAAAAACACAATCTTTACAATGTCATTGTGTAAGCTCGCACATGTTCTTCACGACACTCGTAGGCATACTTTACAGCGCAGCGCACAAGGAGAAAATACTTGTGTTGTCAGAGCACTTAACAATTCTGTTGTAAACACTTATACTATTCAATTACTACAAATAAGCAGTTATAAAATCAAATATTAGCTGTAATGAGTCTAATTATGAGTTGTGCAATTGTTCATTCAGAAAAATGTTACGCTATGGACTTCTGTTACATATAGACAACAGCACGTGTATATTGTCATACTAAGGTTCAAGATCTGGAATATATTTTTACTATACTACTACTAATAAGACTAAATTAGAGATAGATAATATATGCATTATCATAATAAATTTAAATGTACAGCCCTTATGAATAACTAACAGTCAAATAACCGTAAGTAAACTGATGGCATACTTTTAGGCACGAATAAATAATTTTACTCCGATTTTAATTATACTTTTAGCTACTTTCCGCCTCATCTATGAATAAATATAAATAAGTAAGGAAATTTTTGCGCCTTGTAGCATTTCGGTCAAGTGAAAATACTCACAGCGCTGAAAATTTAATTTTTGTTAACCAAATGTTTTACTTAACAAATAGTGACTATTATATTAAAAAATAAATTCGCTATTTTTTTGCTTTTTCTCTTTGCGCTCTGTTCTTTCATACACAAATTCACATGTAAAAGCTAATTTATTTATTCGATTCTTCAGAAAACAAACTTAACTCGAACTAGTCCCTCTCAAATACGTGTGCGAACCATATCGGTAAAGAAATTTTCGTGGAATACTAAAACATTTAAACACAAACGTAAAAATGTTTATTTTGTTCTCTATAAGTCAATTGGTTTGTGTTTGACAGAT